>NC_067162.1:39340744-39393244 GCF_903995435.1 Acomys russatus
CTGGATCAGACCTTTAATCCCAGTACTCAAGAGGCAGAGGCAGGCAATCTCTATGAGTTCAAGGCCAGTCTGGTCTATATAGAGAATTCCAGGTTAGACAGGGCTAAATAATGAGACTTTCATCTTGCATACAAACAAACAAACATACATACATACATACACATTTGCAAAAACACACAAACAGTGAGTGGCAAAGCTGGCTGGTGTAGTATGTAAATCTGTATTTTTTTTTTTTCAGCTTTGGCATGGTTTATATTCAGGACAAATGGTCTTGGGTCTCAGTGTGATTTCAAAAGCCTACATTTCCTTCTCTTTTGAGATATGTGTCGTCTGGAAGCTCTTCTTCCTGTTTGGTCTTTATTCTAGCATGTAGAAAGGGCTGCACCCATCTTTGACGATCAACCTTGTTTGTCAACTGGATCAAGTTGGCAGGTGCCTGGCAGATGTATCTGTGAATCCCACAGAGGCCTGACTCCAGGGGGAGACCCTGCTGGAATGTGTATGGCACAGCCCCCTAAGCCCAGGTGAAAAAAAAAAAAATGGAGTTGGAAGAGAATGCCTAGAGCACCAGTCTTTCCTCTTTCTCTGCTTACTGACTGCCAGAGTGTAAACTGCTCTTCCCTGCCACTCAGGACAGACCCGAAGTCCCCCAAACTGTGAGCCAAGGAGGCCATCTGTCTCTTTAAGTTGTCTGGTATTTGGGTTCCATTGCTGACTCCTGCTCTGTCTTTTTCATCTGGATCTAATGTTCAGAAAGGGAACAAGGGTCAGGCCACAAAGGGGCAGTGTTGGTTTGGCACAGGGTGTGACATTGCTCCTCCATCTCTCCATTGACTCAAGCAAATGGCATACGCAGGAGGCGAGTTGGCAGGAAGCAACTTACTGAGAGGAGTGGCATAGAGGTGGCTTCCAAGAATTCCAAGGATTCCCAAGCCAATCAGATGCCGCACATCCCTCTTCCATAGTTTGAAACTCTTATCGAGGAAAACATTTAATTAGGCTGGCTTATAGTTTCAGAGACTTAGTCCATTATCATCGTGACAGGAAGCATGGCAGCGTGCATGCAGAGGTGGAACTGAAGGATCCAAGAGTTCTACATTTTGATTCAAATGCACCGGAGATAGACTATCTATCTCACTGAGCATAACTTGAGGATATACAGTCTCAAAGCCCATTGTGGACAGTGAGCCACTTCCTCCAACAAGGCTATACCTACGCCAACAAGGCCAGACCTCCTAATTAGTGCCACTCCCTATAGGTCAAGCATTCAAACACATGAGAGCCGTTCCTATGGAAACCACCACAAGCAATGAAGGATAAGTTGGCTCTTCACAGGCTTAAAGTTGCTTCCAGCAATGGAGCATCTTTGGGAGCACTGTACCCCCAGTATTAGTCCCAGCAAACAGGAGTAAACAGGTAAGACTAAAAGGTAATTGCAAGAGTCCGTGCTTGCTAAGGATAACGAAATTATCTGGGATTCTCGTTCTAACTGAGGAAAGACTTAGAGATCTGACAAGATTGGAAGGATTGTTTTCTAAGGGAGAGCCACGTCTATGTGATGGAACACAGCATGCTGCCTCAGAATTAGGCAACCAGAACTCAGCCTGCCTTCTGCCCTTTCAGAACAAACTGCCCTGGATGTATAACTTCCTGTTCTCTCCTTAGCCATACAGTGAAGACCTCCTACCTCACAGGCTTGTGCAGGGATTAGAATCACTTTCTCAAAGGACTTGGCAAGGCTCCTGACATAGAAGTACATAAGCAGTGGAAGTTATGGGCCCTTGAAACGCACTTGCCACCAAACCTGATGACCCTCAGGATTTATCCCCGGGACCAACTCTGGCAAATTGTCCTAGGACCTCCACATGTATATACCCTCAAATGGCAGAATCATCCTCTCCCTGACCCCGCAAACCCTCATGTAGGTCATCTGGTGTAATTTGACTTATTTCAGGTGTTCATTACAAGTCAGGGTACCTGAACTCTGTCAAAAGTAGAAACCAGAGTTAGTTTGCTCTGGGACAGTCCTACAAGTGAACAAAGCTTAGGCAGCCTAGCCCTAAGCACTGACAGAGGGACAGTCAAGAGACACAATTTACAGACTTGAATTCCACAGTCCCAGAGTCTTATCCAAAACTCTTGGGGCCGGACATTCTTATAACTCAGAAAAGTTTAACTTTTAGGACAGCAACATGCTTCATCATCTTGTGTATGACCAGGGTCAGCATACATAATGGCTCTTGAGTCAATTCTGGCCCGAACACTGTCCCTCCAGGTGAAGTCTCATTAGTATATAGCCGTGTAACCGTGTTCCTTTGCTTGCAGTTCATCCATGGCTGTTGTCAGCTAACCTGACAGAGCCTAGTTAGTGGTCAGGGTGGCAACCACAGACCCATAAAGCATTCGTTATTTCCAATACAGCTCTTTGCTGAGCTTGCATAATTTTACACCCCCCGCAGACAGTGTCTTGCAACTAAATATCTGATGCAGATTATCTCTGAGTCAAAATGAATAGCGCTCTAGATGGCGCTGTACCCAGTGGCTATTCACAGGGCTATGTGGAGTGCTTCTTTGGGTTCCGAGAGTCACTTTTGGCTTTGGACTTGTGGAAAGACAGATGCATAGAGCAAGGGGAATTGGAAAGACTGAGTTATTTTATTCCTATGTGGTTGTTTATGTTGTAAATTATAGAAGAATGGAGATTTGGCAGGTTCAGTGAAAAGGAAGCTGAGACCAATTACCCTCCAGAGTGAGTCTTATTAGGAGAGTGAGCCTCACAGGCAAAGGAGGCCATGATGAAGCTTTGTGCTGGAAGTCGGAGAAGGGACAGCTTAAAGTGAAAGAGTAGAAATTTCAGTCGGCAGGCCAACATTATGAAGCGACCTGAGAGAGCAGGAAAGAGCAAGCCTTTAGAGCAATCCCCTGAATGCAGGGGACATGTGACTTCTATAGTTTTACAGCAGGTAGTGGGAAGTCAAACACAACATGGTTTAGTCTGGCATAGCCCACATAACACGGAGAGTGCAACGTGCCAAGTACTAGATAGGACCCTAAGGCGGCTAGGCTAGCTTTGCTTTTTCCTTTAGAAAGCAAGCCTGCATGCTCTAACCTTCACAGCAGGGGTTCTGAGCTCTTTTCAGGGCATAGACTGCAGAGGCAGGTGGGCTGATTTCTGAGGAAAAGAGGGAGGGCTTGAGAGTGTGTGATCTAACACTTCAGCGTTAGCAAAAACCGTGCCTGTCATGTCTGGAACACAACTTTGCTTTGATCTGGAATTGCTGTCTTGGGTTCTGACTCCCCGAGGCATCTCCTGCGCTCTTGCTGGAGCAGAGGTGACAGGTCACCTGGACTACACAGCATCGCTAATTAGTATCATGTGTCTTACTGAGGCCTTCTCTGTCGTGGCTGACTCTCACCCTGGAGAATGGGCTCAGCACATATTGATTTCAGTCTCTTAGTTTCAGGGTAGCATGTTGGGGAGGTGATGACAAAGGTACGAAGCAGATGAAAACTGCCTCTTTTAGTCCGACTCCAGGGACTCCAACTTCCTGGATACAGAGGCAGAGGCTAACGTACCTCAGCGGTCTGGTCCCTGAAGTGTCTCACAAATCTAGGCAAGTGCTTACCTCGTAGTTACATCTCTAGCCTGACACAGTTGTCTGTTAAATTCGTGTTTAGATTTTTCCTTTCTATGGCTCTTTGCGATGCTCAATTTAATCAGTCAAGACATATTTAATACTCGTTCAGTCCGGGCTGAGTGTTCCATACGTTCCTGCCTCAATCTCTCCCAAGGAATATAAGGCTAATGCCTAGTAATTGAGAAGCAGAGAGTGCGTTCTCTGTCTGGGGACTCTGGCATCTATGTGTCAGATCATTTTGTACCAGTTCTAAATTTTTAAATGAAACATGCATAGTCCCACAATTTAGGATAATCTCTAGCTAAGCAATAGCTCTAGTGGAGCACCATGTGGACTGTGTATTGTTTCATGGAACAAATAGGAGCTCTCAGGCTACCTACCCACTGCATCCCGTGTCCCAGTGCCTAGTATGCAGTCCTGGACAAGGAAACCAAAGCAATAGCTTCAAGAACGTTACCTTAGGAGCCTGCAGAGATGGCTCAGCAGTTAAGGGCATGTGCTGCTCTTACAAAAGACCGGACCCTCTGAGGATCCGAACTCAGTCCCCACTGGTAGGGTGACTGACAGCTGTTAGCCTCTTCCCACGCCCAACTAGAATTCTTTACTTTGTCACTTGTACAGAGACGGCATTAGTGACAGTCATCCTTGCTTTCTCCTGGCAAGTGTGTATACACACGACTCTGAAAACCTTCTCTACTGTGGACTCTCCCAGATAAACACACCCACTTTATTCACTTCTCCAAGTAAACTCATTAGTCCAGGTTAAGATGTTGGTCATAGGGCTGGGAGTAGAACTCAGCTGGTACAGGACTAGCCTGGCAAGCACAACCCTTCGTTTAGTCCTCGATACTACAGCAAACCACATGAGGTGGCCCTTGCCTCTGAGCCTATCAGCACAGCCCTGGGAAGGTGGGTGCAGGAGGATAACATGTTGGAGGTCATCTTCCACTATACTGGGAGCTAGAAGCCAACCTAGGATGCATGAGACCCTATCTCAAAAAATGAAAAGAAAGGTGTTGGCACTGTTTCTTAACAATTAGACTTTATTATACAACCCAACTGTCCTATACAGGAGGGGAAAAAGGCTAAAGGGAAACAAGAATAAACCTTGCAGGTATCAGTTCCATGAGACAGATCCCTAGGTGTCTCCAGGCCTGCATGCTGATCCTCTCCGCACCTTTGTGGTTGGAACCTACAGCCTTGTCCTCTCCTCTCCTCTCTGCCCGCGTCCTTCTCTAGGGCTGCAATCCCCAATCTCTCCTCTGGTTCCCTCCTCCCATAGATGTTTTGATTAGAAACACAATAGCCCAGCTGGAGTCTCAGTTCTGTTTCCTGAATTCTGGACCCAGGTTGGCTCTATCACAAGGTAAATCTCAGTGGGGGTATCCCTGGTGTTTCCTAGGGGCAAAGACTGGGGCAAAACCGCCAGCCTTCCACAAAGAGGAAGGTGGTCAGCCTTGTGGATTTAGAATTGGCCTCATTCTGCTCAGAGCAGTGACTCCTAGTGATTCTAGGTGGTTGGTGTACATGAGCGGCCAGGTGAGCCTGTGTCTGTGACATTCTCTCCTGTTAAGGCTTAGTGTATTCTGATGGGGCCTAGAGAGAATTCCTATGCCCAAGATGTGAGTCTTCCTGTCACATTTTGTCTTCTATGGGTCTCAGCTCATCCTGCCAAGTCCCAGGATGTGTGTGTGTGTGTGTGTGTGTGTGTGTGTGTGTGTGTGTGTGTGTGTGTGTGCATGTGCGCGCGCGTGTGCGCGTGCTCGCACATACACTCAAGTGGCCCCTTTCTTCTGAACCACCATGGACTTCTTGTGCATCAGTCCCAATACCACAGGGCCTCTTGTATCTTAGGATCACAGTTCATGGTTGTGCAGATGTAGAACGAAGCTGTCTTGTTGTATTTTGACACTCGTGTCAGTCAAAGCATCAATCTGTCCCTGATCAGCACCTCCATATATATGCGTACAGTACTCATCTGTATAGCAAACTGTCATATTGGATAAGGAGTGCGACTCTGCATGCTCCTGATGAATAAAGAGAGTCTGGGAAGTAGGAGGTGACTGCTCTGAGGGCAAAGGACCACGCTAGGCTAAAGGCTCTGTGTCATTTACCCTACAGCTCTCCCTTTTGGAGACCCTCCATCTGCAATGCAAGGTGGCCTGGCTAGTCTCAACTCAGCGTTTGTATCAGTCAACTCAGGCTACTGTAACAAGCAGTAAAACAGGGTTATATTTTCTTTCAGCACTGAGATCAAGGTATTAGTTTTTCCTGAGACCTCTCTCTCCATGGCTTGCCGATGGCTGTCTTCTTCTTGTATCTCCACAAAGTGGTCCCCCTCTGCGTGTCTGTAATGTAATCTCCCCCCATTTTAGAAGGACAGCAGTGAGACTAGATTTGGGTTCATTCTAGTGACCTCGTTTTATTTGAACCATCTCTTTAAAGTCCCTATGTACAAATACAGTAGCATTAGGCAGTACTTGGATGTTAAGATGAGCACAAGATGGTTTGAGAAATGTGATTCAGCTTGCGCGATCAGAGCAAGATCAGTGTGTGAGCAGGTGACAGAGCCAGAGCTACTGTAGCCCTGATATACACATAGTGAGCAATGGGGAAATCTACCTCATCCCCTGCCTCCACCCCTGCCAAAAGTTAAGCCTGTGAGAGAGAAGAGGCTAGGAGGAGCTCCCCTGGGACATGCTCTGGCCAGTGACCTAACAGTCAGGAGAAAGCCTTTTCCCTGACACCTCAGCTGTGTCCTGCACTTCTCTCTTCATTCAGTCACGAAGTCCAAGTTAGAAAGAGAAATAGCCTGAACATGGCCACACAAACCAAGCTCTTATCTGGGCTGCTGTCACAGCAAGGCAGCGTTTCTCAACTCTTTATCCAAGTGTAATACAAACAGGAAAGGCAGTAATTGACCATCCTCAACCTTCTGGAGCGGCCCACGTAATGGAAGACAGTCGGTGCTTTTTCAGTAACCTGGAGGCCTTTTTGTGTCCACTCCCAACTGCTCTGCAGTTTCTCGTCTCAGAGCCTGCTTCCGTTTATGAACATCAATGTTGAATAAAGAAGCTGAAATAAAACCTGACACCGCTATGCTTATCTTCATCAAGATTTCTATTTCTTCGTTTCTGGAACAGTCTGGTCTGGGGTTCACTGTGTAGCCCAGGCATCTCAATAATCCTACTCCAACCTCCCAAGTCCTGGGATCATAGACCTAGAACACTCAGCTGCCTTTGCTCCTTTGGATGCAGGTCCACTCTCTGTTCATCACGTGACGTGGGAGGGCAGCTTCACGGCCGGTACAGAAGAGCAGCCATCACTAGTGATGCACACCAGGGCATGTGAGCTAGCACGGGTCATCTTAGAGGTTCATCATGACGAAAAAGTGGAATGTGGAATGGCGTGAAGTCTTGGGCGTCTGGAAATGAGGGAACTGAACACGTAGGGGCTGTGGGCTGTGATCACTGGACCATAACATCAGACATTTGCCCATAGGCCCAGGGCCTCCAGCCAGACACCTGCAGATTGCCAGATTGTAAGATCCCTAGATGGAGCCTCAGATCACACTGAGGTAGCCTTGACTAGAACTTTATGTGTCAACAGGATTCTCAGAACACTTGAGGCCCTGACACTTTTAGCCAAAGGGAAAGAACAACCATGTTGGGACAGGTGACTATGTCGCATTCTGTCCTAACTATAGAGTAGACATCAGGCAGCATGAGACAGTTTCCCATTCTGTCTGCCGCCTCACTGTGGACTCTTGTCCCTGACAAGTTTACATTTGGTCTCATTTTTAAATATTTATCAGTGTACTTTCTTCGTCTCTCATACTGTGCAAGAGTTGATTTGCAAGAAATATGTTTGGGATTTTTTTTTTGTATACTTGTGCTGGGAAAATGCATATTTGAATAGAAATAATCTTTGGCCAGCTCCACTTTCCAGTGTGTCAAATTTATAAATATCCCTACCGCGAAGACATATTTTTGGATACGGATTTCCTCCTAGGTTGTTTCTTCTTCCATTTATCATGTCTGGGTCACCAGCCTCCATGTTTACTTGGTTGGGATTTTGTTTGTGAGCAATTTATTTACCCAGATCATATATCGGAAGAACAAAACAACTTGCATATTTTATTATAATTTTTGAGCATCAAAAACTTTCAAGTACAGTAATCTCAGCAGAAGGTCGTCTAAGGGCTTTTATTGTTAAAGGGAGGGTGCAGGGCAGCATTTTAGCTTCTAGACTGTCTCTGCTTCCATTCTCCCCTCGATCCACCATGTGTCTCCAAAGATGCTCGGTTTTAATGAGCAGGCAAAGGAGAGCCCAAAAACCAGCCAGGTCCCTCTCACACCTGTGAAAATGCTGGGACCTAAAAAACACTAAAGCTAATGTCCAGAGTCAGGCTACTGGGCCCAGCTCAGTGGCATGGGACGTAGGGGACATTTTATTACAAGGAAACTGAGAACCTCATTATCTGTTAGTGATTGCTGTTCGTACATCTCCCCCTTTGATCCCCTAAACAATCTTACTTCTGCCTTCATGTCATATATTCAGATACAATTTTGTTTATCTTTATCAAATGTAAGATCTAAAACTGAGAGGGAAAAGTCAATATTTGTCTTTCTGAGACTGGCTTAGTTCGTTAAATGTGACCCTCTCCACTGGCACCCATTTCCTTGTGGATGACGTAACTTGATTGTTTTCTATATGCTGGAAAAAAATCCTGCTCTGCGTATAAGCCATGTTTTCTTTGTCTACTCCTCTATTGATGGACACTTACTTGGTTTCACAACTGAAGTACGATGAGAGGTGCTGCAGGAAGTACTGATGTACAAGCATCTCTGGGATAGGTTGGTGCGGACTCCTTGCGGTACCACGGAGTCACGTGGTAGGTCTGTTGGTCTTTTAGGAACCTCCATTCTGTTTTTCATACATTCCCGCCAGCAGTACGTATGATTCTCTTTGTCCACATCCTGGCCGGCACTTGTTCATGTTTACGTCATGACTGCTGTTCTGCCTGGGCTGAAATGGGGTCTCCCTGCAGTTTTAACTGCATCTGATGGGTCCTGACCCCCTTGGGTTGTTGTCTTTGACTTTCGTCCAGTTTTCTTGGCTATTTGAGTGTTATAGGCGTTCCTAACTTATTGCCCTGCTGAGTAAACAAAGATTTTGATTGCTTAGATGTCAGGTGCTAAAGTTTAAACATACATTTTAAAGCATACTTATGGTTAAACTTTATATATTTAATACATAATACCTGGCCAGCAGATAACTCAGGGACTCTGTATTTTGATTGGTTTTTTGTTTTGTTTTGCTTGAGACAGGTCTCTCCCTTATGTAGCTCTAGCTATGAGCTTGTTCTATAGACCAGGCTGACCTTGAAATCACAGAGATCTATTTGCTTCTGACTCCCTAGTGCTATGGTTAAAGGTGTGCATCACCACACCTGTCAGTACTCTTTTGTTCCCTCACGTCTCTCTCTCCTTGAAGTATATTTATACGCCATTGCTCAAAAATGAGGAAATTCTGTCAGTATTGTAATGATCATTTCTGTAGAGCTGAACTTTAGTCTGTGCTTCTCCCTCCCAGAATGCCGCCTTAGTTTCCAACTTTCTGGTGTCCACAGCTTGTGTGGTCCTCCCCGCTGGAGATGTAGTCTAACCTGCAAAGTATGAAAGAGATGATGTGTCACTTCCTGACTTGGGCTACACCCTCTGATAAAGAGCTGAGAGGTTTCAGATGTAATGAAGGCGCCAAATCAGACAGATGTTGAAAAGAACACCTTAGATCCGGGGCTTCTCTGTTGCTAGCTATGAAGAGGCAAGCTGCCCTGTTGTGAGAGGCCCACCTGTGGAGAAGCTGTGGCTTCTGGGAAGTGGGAGTGACTCACAGGAGACAGGAAAAATCCATGGAGTCGTTAGTTCTAGAACCATGGTCAAATGAACACTGTGGGAACCTTGGCTGGGACAGTGCTTACTACCTTGCATTAGGTTTTGTTTTTGTTATTTATTTATTTATTTTTTATTGCTGACCTAAGTAGCCTAATGGAGGGAGGCTTTGTGTTGGCTTAGGGTTTCAGAGGGTCCTGTTCTTGATGGCTGGCCCTGTAGACTTGAGCAGAACATGAGGGCAGCAAGAACTTGTAAAAGAGAAGGTTCTTGCCAAACCAGAAGCAGCAAAGTATGAATACAGGAAGTGACCAGGACAGATCCAGACCCTAAGGAGCCCCCACCAGTGACCTTCTCCTTCCCGCTAGACCCCATATGCTATTGTTATCCATCTCCCAATAGTGATGAGGTATTAGGAATCCATCAAGATCCCAGTCCAGGAGAGTGTGGGGGATACCGTGTGCATAGACCACAATGCCTCTGATGGTCCCCAGCTAGTGGAACTGTTGTGGAAAGATTAGGAGGTTTGACCTTGACGGAGGTAGAAGTATGTCACTGGGGGTGGGTAGGCTTTAAAGTTTCAATAGCCCATGCCAGCTGGGTGATGGTCTAGCCTTGGAGACCTGCTGAGGAGAAATGAGGTGACTTCCCAGCATCAGCTGGCCTACCTACTTTATAGATTCACCACATCTCACCTGCATGCAGACTTCAACTCCATCCAAGCTCTCCCCTGGCATCCACTGACTCAGGAGGTTGTGTGGTTTCCAGTAGCTTGAGGAGCAACACAGGGCAGATGAGAATGTGGAATTATACATGCGAGCTTTTGACAACCCTGTCTCACTTATTTATTTTATTTTTATTCATTTATTTGCCCCTGCCTGGAACCACTGTCCTGTTGAAAGCCCCCTGGGCTCCACAGAGGAAAAATCATGCATTTCCAACAGGGAAGGCCTAATGGGACTGTGTGGTGCTCTCTGGCTTCTCTGCTCACCCAGCCCTCATGGACTTTTGTGTGCTCCATTTTTTTTTTTTCCACAGCTGGAACCGGGCAGTGAACCCAAGAGTTTACTCTAGAGCATGGTAACTTCTTCACCACATTAATACAGGGGAGCCAGACCTTGCTCCCCTCTTGCAGTGAGCAAACCATCCAGATCTCCCCCCCCCCCATAGGACAATAGCTTTAATAGCTTCTGCGTGGTTCCTATTTTTGGCTGTTTCTGTATAAACAGACTAATCTAATAGCATGCTGAACCCATCTCACTTGGCAGAATTTCAGAAAATCACTCATTTCTATGGCAAGCTGGGATGCCAAAAGAGGGGGGAAACCCCCACACGCTCATCGCAGAAAGCTTTCTCTTAAGGTTGCCTTTTGTGAACATAATGTGTCTATCATCTGGGGTTCTCTGACACCCCAACTGGAAATCATTTATTGCAGAAAGGTGCAGTGGGGACCGGAATGGTATTGTTCCCTGTGCAATGCCTGGCTTGAGTCTATCTGCCTGACTGGAATGGGCCTCAGGTGAACCCAGCTTTGAGTGTTGGCCTGGTTGTAAAAGGGGCGGGGGGACTCACCTAGCAGACATGTTCACAAGCCCATTTGTTTCCCCTAAAAGACTGCATCACAGACATCTCCAACACAGGCTCTTAGAGACCCTGCCAGGGCAGTGTTTGGCCTCTGTGTCTGGAACAAAAGCCTGTTTGGGGAACAAAATATGTACTTACCAGAAGCTGCCTCCATACCATTGCAGGGTCACACAGGTCTGTGGATATGGCTCCAGGTTGCCCTTGGCTACTAAGTAATAGGAACAGACTAGAACCTACTCAGGCCGCATTCACCTACAGCAGCCTCTACACTCACAGTTGACTCTGTGATTCCTGCTGCTACAGGGAAAATGGCGGCGTCCTACTACAAGTCTGTCTGTGGACCTGTGATCTCTTTGCCAAAGAAAGCTCTCCAGCTCCAGGCTACCTGAGGCCCTTAGCAACTTGGGGGTCACAGGTGATATATCCTGCATGGTGGACGGTTGCTAGCTAAAAGTCCCAAACTGTGTCTCTTCCCTGCTGTCTGGGAACCAGAGACAACCTGACTATAAGCTTGCACTAAGGGCGCCTCTTAAACCACATGATCCTGAATTCATGAGCAGCCCGGGCTACACAGGGACACCCTGTCAAAAATAACAGTCCCACCAGAGTAGTAAGTAGTGCAGGTGAAATCTCTCACTTAATATTTTGCTTTCTGGGTAGTTTTCTTGTCTGTGGATTTGCAAGATTTGTACCCTAGAACTGGCTAGCTCACACAGCCTGGTCTCTAAGTGCCAACTGAGGGATAGACTCTTAGTTTCTGACGTGATTGCTCAGATTGACCACGTCCCCCTTTCCTCACCCACTGGCAGTCTTCACAATGAGGGCTTTGCCTCTTTACGGTTTTCTGAAGAGTAGCCCCAATGCAACCCAAAGGTCTATGGTGACGCCGTGCTAAGTATGGAACCATGTCATGCCAATCTTGGGACAACCGAAGGGGAACAAGAAGAAAAGATGAGAGTTGGGAGGGCACTTGGGCCTGGAGAATAATTGGGAGCATAAAAGAAGTAAGCCACTTCAGTGGGGAATCCTGGGGAAAGTCTGTGCCACGTAATGAAATGAGTGATTAAAAGAAAGACCTATAGAAAAGAAAGTGTGGGTAACTGTTAAATGAGCCCCCTTTTTCTCTTTCTCCTCTCCTGTCCCTTTTGAGCCCAGTGCTTCACACATGCAGCCAAGCACTTTAGAAGGGAGGCAAGCACACTTTAGACTGGACACTAGCCACCCCACATCTTCAGCCCCATTTTCTGTCTTAACTGTTGCCTGTTCAGTGCACTCCTGGCAAGCTGGTGTGTATTCTTGACGAGAGCCATGAGTGATGCTCAGGACCTGAGAAGAGGGAATTAGTGAACAGCCATGGCTCTAGGCTCAGGAATTTTCCAGAACAGCTCCTAGCTATCCCTCAGTAGTGTGGGGTCTGCCCCTTCACTAAAGGCAGAAGAGAAGGGCTGGCAGTCTCTCCTCTTTGTCAGACTCCATAAAGCCAATGTTTCCAGAAGGTTCTCCTTTTCCTACTACGTGGTAGTAAATCCCAGTTCCCATCGACCTCCTCTGTGTTTGATTGGCATAAAGAATCCAAAGTGGTCTAGCTTCCCTTTTTGTTCCTGGGAGAGAACGCTCTGACCAAAAGGAACATGGGGGAAACAAGCCTTTCTTTCATCTCATAACTCCCAGTTCAACTCTCTGAGAGAAGTTGGAGTTGGAACTTCAGAATTTGAAGGCAGGGTCCAAGGAAGGCTACTTACTGGCTCTTTCTCTGCCTCATGCCTGTGGCTCAAGTTCACCCTCCTAACAGGAGTGCCAGCTTCCGAAGGGTAGGAGCCATCTTTTCCTCCTCTTTTGTATGCCTCTCCATGCAAGGATAATTACACAGAAAAGGCCCAGAAAATGCTTGTGGTTGGAGTTATTCCAGCTTTTTTTTTTTTTTTTAAAGCTCTCTTTGTCTAGAACTTCACAGAATAAACATCACGGTTGCTCTGTGCATCGTGAGCATCCTGCTGGCATGGAATTTCACTGTTTCTAATTGAGGGGCTTAGTTTATTGGTTCCCAGTAAATCATGAAAAGAAGAAGCGAGACCCTTGGAGAAGTGTGAACATTGAGGTAAGGACTAGCCAGCCGCTTCCCTTTCCAGCTGGTTCCCTGAGAGCTCAAAAGCCTGGCTGTCACGAATCTCCCATTAGTGAGGCCTCCAGACCCCTCCTCACTGAGCATTTATCTTGCAAGGGGCATATTTGGGAGATGTTGCTGTTCTGTTTTATCTACGGAATTGCTTTCCGTTCCAAGGACTTTTATATAAGTATTCCCTTGAACCCATTCCAAAAAGTGGGTTTTTAACCCAATAGACCATAACTGCAGTGTTTTATCGTGCATACATATTTCCAAATGCGAATGTAAGTAGATTTAGCAAAGTTAAAATAAAATTAAAACTTTTCAAAGGGCACCGTGCTTGCTTTCCGATGCTGGACTTCTCCCTTTGGAGTCCTAGTGCCATTTTCAAGACTAAAAACAGGAAGTTTTTCTTTCTCTTGGGTACTTTTTTTTTTTTTTTTCCCTTCTATGAGGGCTGGGCTCAGGAAATGCTACCAAGGCTCCCTTCTCCCCAGAGGCATCTCCTCTCCAAAGCGAGGGACAAATTGTCAGCCTGTGAGTCAGCACTGAACACTCCTTGCTTCCCTCCTGCCTCCACCCGCCACCCCCCCCCCCCCCCCCCATCCCATTGGCCGCTCCAGTCTCCTCCTTGCCTTTTCTTATCATTTGAGTGGCCCAGCAAGTACCCAGATCTGGGGCCACCTCCTGTCCTTCAGCCACAAGGCCTGTGCAGAGTCTTTGTCTCTTCCTTGAACACTTGTTTTCTCTTGCTTTTTTCCATTTCCGAAGGTTCGGTTGAGCCATTTAACTCTTAATTGTTTTTCTTTTCCAGAAGCCCTTGCTCACCTCTTGTCTTAACCCCCAACTTTACTTTCCCCCTATCGCCCCCCCCCCATTTTTTTTCTTCCCTCATTAGACTCCAAGCTACATGGGTAAAGACAGGGTTTTTAGTCTGCTTTGTAGATTATCTATCTCTGGTGATAAGCCCGTAGACTATGAAAAAGGCTGTGGAATGAGTAAAGGACGTAGGTGTGCTCCCTCCCGCAACCCCAGCTGGAGGTCTCAAAGCTCCCACACAAGCCTCTCATCTACTCAGATAGAGCTCTTGGTGGACACTGGAAAACTCAGAATTCAGGGGGCAGGGAGTACGGAAGGTGGCTCACTGAGTGGGCCTCATCAATTTGTCCCAAAAATATGGTTTGTGATGAACACGCATTCTTCCTGGAGGCTGGGATTTGACCCCATGCTTAGAAATGCTTCACGTGTGGCCAGTGTCCAGGAGAAGAACCATTGGCTACCGAGCTCCACTGGCAGTCAGCTCTCCCTGGGTTCTTAAACATCCTTGTTGGGGCAGTAAAGTCATTCTGGGAGAAGCACTGTTGGGGATTTTTGCACCCGGCTTCCTTAATTTCCCACCCCTCTGCAGTGTTTCCATGTACGCATTCTGCTTTGAACCTGCTTGCGCTGATGTCACTCGGGATCTCCACAGTAGCTTGAGTCATGCTGTTGTGCACACTGGACATGCTCTGTTCCCAGGCACTGACTGAGATCTGTATCAGTTGTTCTTCTTTCTTGCCCATGTGATCTGATAAAAACCAACTCAATGGGCAACGTTTCTTTGGGTTCATTCTTCAAAGAAATGCATGGTGGTGGGAACAAGAGGTTTTATGTAAGTGTGGTGTAAGTGTGCAGTGCGTGCATTTGAGTATGCAGGTTTGCACACCTATGTACGTGTGTACAGAGGTCAGAGCAGAAAGTCTGGCACATTGAGAAGGTCTCCGAGCCAGAAGCTGGTCATTTCAGGAAGTCTAGCACACACCTGGGATCAGCCTTCCTTCGCTGCCTAGGGCTGGGCTAGGGGCACATACAACAATGCCCAGCTTTTTAAAATATGGGCGCTCGAGATTCAAACCCAGGTCCTTATGCTTGCAGAACAGGTTCTCTTGCCCAGTGAACCTTCTCCCTAGCCCTCTTTCGCCCCCACCCCTGTTTTAAATCCTGCCCAGAATCCCAGCCCCTGCCTGGGTCTGTGTGTTTCCTAGGTGATTCACCCCATGACGCCCTGGACAGAGCACTGCCCGACCTTTCTTCACTGCCTTCTCATTTGAACTGATTTTGACCCAACCTGTTACCATGACCACCAAAAGCTAAGTGTAGAAGAGTCTTTTCAGAGAGAGAGAGCAGGCTTTGCGCACCCCATTTTACAGATGAAACAATGAAGACTAGGAGAGTTTACAGGGATTCTTATGTTATTTTTCATAGGCTGCTCCCCTAGCTTCTGGCAGTCCCCACTCTGCAAACCAGAGGCAGCCAGTCTTAATGTTGCATTCTCACAGTTTTTCAACAGAACCATACCCTCAGAACTCCGTCAGGCCTCTCCCCAGCTCCCCAGAACACACACACACAGACACACACACACAGACACACACACACAGACACACACACACAGACACACACACACAGACACACACACACACACACACACACACACTGACACGGGCTCCTGGCCTTCCACATACAGATTCTAACAAGTGGAGCCAACAAGCCGCTGGCCCTAGTGAAGCCACTACAAAGTGCCCTGCTTTTCATAAACAGCTTGCCGCCAGGCCCACAGCTAGAAAGCAACCTGCCCGCCTCCTGCGCGCTGTGAAGTGTGGAGTTGAGTTGGCCTCCTCTTTCTTCTCTCCTTCATGTATGATTCATAAAGAGATTTCTGCAGGGCCGGTAGGCACTGTCAGCCTGGGCTGAGCTCCTCACGTGCAGCAGGCAGGGGAGTGGGATTGGGGGCGGAACTCATTTCCTTCTTCATTGGGATGTAGGTCACCTCAGGAGAGATGGAGAAGGACCCTCCTCCGGTCTCTTTTCAGGCTTCTTGTGGCTGAGAACAGTTCTGGCTGCTTCAACCCAAGGGCCATCTGCCCCTCAGTAGTCTGACTCTGGGCAAGCCAGAAGGAGCCATCTCAGACCACCACATGCTAGCCAGCCACAGTGGTTTTAGGCTGTATTTTAGCATGCCAGCTAAAGTTTCCACAGTTGGAGGGGAATTTTTTTTTTCTATTACTGGGGAGTCACTTGAGTCTTTGAGGCTTTTTCTTCAAAATTCAAGTGCCCAGGAGACTAGGAATAAAATAAATAGCTGTGAGCAGACAGTTTGTTTAGAATATGACAAACGCCTTGTCACAAATCAAAAGTTCAAGGCTAGCCTGGGCTACGTAAAGAGACTCTGTCATAAACAAACAGTCACTTGTATATTGAAATTCCCAAGCATAGAAAATGTATACTTCTGCTTTTCTTTGGAAGGCATTTTAATAGCATCCCCTTCGCTGATTCACTCACTCGTGCAGAAGAAAGTATTTCTTTCTTGAGTGGGACGACAGGAGTGCATGTGGCAGAGTTGGGGGGTGGGGGTATGTGGCTACAAAATAGCTAGCTAGTGACCTGAAACCCTTGTGGGGTATGTGGATCCCACAAGTGAACATCATCCCAAAGACACAAGCCTGAGGCCCAGCAGTTGGTCCACCAGTTTAGACGCTCAATACTACCCTGAAAAAATGGGAGTGCAGGTATGTGTGGCAGAGAGAGATAAAGGCTCAAGATGTACATAGAGATGAGGGAAAGCTACCCAGAGCAGGAGGGACCAAAGCAACTAACTCAGAGCAAGGCAGCATGCTCCCCTGGGTTCTGTGGTTCCCGTCACTGTAAGGAGTGCCCCATCTTACAGACAGGAAACCTCATCTCATGTTACATGGGGCAGTAGGAAGTTAGACTTGACACCTAAGTACATCTGCTGCTAAAACTGTAGCTCTTCTCATGGGACCCCTGGTTTTGGGTCCCATCAGACCCTGGACTGGCTGTGATGTGCCTTGGGAGCCCCCAGAATTAAATGTGTAAGACTTTTTCAGGGTAGACGCCAGCTGCTCTGCCTGGTGGACGGAAGCCTGGCTATTATTCCTGTAGTCTGTTACTCAGGAAGCCCATGGAGGAATGGGACTGAACCTGAATCCTGGCCAGCAACTTAACGCCTGTCCCAGGGCACCACTTCCTTCTATGATAGACAGAAGAAAATGCTACTACAACTTCAAGGAGGTGCCTCTGTAGTAAGGACCCAGAATTTGGTACAATTACCCCATCAGGATCATCAATGCATCACCCTCCTTCTTATATCATGACTGGCAGGTTACCTGGGGGAAAGAGGAGGATGGGGAGAGAGAGGGAGGGAGGGAGGGAGGGAGTAGAGGAAGGGGGAAGGGAGGGAGAGGGGGAAAGAGAGGGAGGACTCTGGTGTTGGCTTTTCTATGTGGCCTTAGTGGAGGCCACTTTAGGAAAGAAAGATGCCTTGGAATGCAGGTCACAGAGGAAAATGCCTTGTACTGCACAGGACTGAGAGGTCATCGTGAAAGTGTAGAGGAAGCCCTGGCCTAATTACACTGATTATATAATTCTGTAACTCATTCTGCCAATGTAAAGGTAGAGAGACGCTTCCTGTCCCTGCTTCCCACGACGCATTGCCCCGAGGTCCTAGGAGAGACATCTGCACTTCGCTGCTATTGTAAAGGGCCTCAGACGGGCCCTTGCTGTAAGAGCCGGCGGCTCCACCACGTTAATAAGCATAGTATATTAAAATGAAATTCATGCTGTTATCGATAAAGATCAGCCACTCTCCAGATCAGACCAAAGCTTCTATAACACAGAATGCAAGAGGAGGGAGCTAAGGGCTGTCAAATACCCACTGTGTGTCACTGGCTCCACTAGTCACCTTAGAAAGCTCAGCACAAAGTACCCTGGCACCAGACCCAGTCTAGTCTCTGTGATATATCAATATGTTTAATCATCAGGCATTGGGAGCTGAGGGGTACAATAGAGACCTGCAGTTATCCAGGGTATAGTCTTTACTAAGGATAAGCTCTTTGGAATAAACAGACTCCCGACTTAATTAAGTTTTGCCGCAAACTGTGGTTTTTCTCTTTGTGTTAGGACAGAAAAGGCTGCCCTATCCCCATCTACCACACCAGTTCCTTTTGCTTTCCTGGGAGAGAACCTCTTTACTCTCGCTCTGAGACAACTTTGAACCTTTCCCATTAGTGGGAGCTGAGGAAACGGTTCCGCTGTTCAAGGGGTTGATATCCAGAATGCAAGTGAAAAGGCCAAGTGTGGTGTGCGTAGGCCTAGCCATCAGGCTCACTGGTCAGCCAGTCTGGTCTAGTTGGGAACTTTAAAACCAGGGAGAGACCCTGTTTCAGAAAAAAAGTAAATAAGTAAATAATAAATGGCGGCCCATGCCTGAGAAAGAAAGAACACCAAAGATTGACTTCTGACCTCCACATGCATGTGCATGAATGTTAGGTTGCACCAGCACATACACAAAGGCACACCAAAAAAAATGATAACGAGTGGGTTTTTTAAAGCTTCATATTCCTGAAATTCAAAGGGCCCCTGCAAAATAAACTCCTAGTGACAGACAATGACAAGAACGGGTCACTTAGCCTGGAGAGTAAAAAGGGGGAAGGTATGGCCGACCTTCTCCACGGTTGTGCATTTGTGTTTTGGAAGATGGTCCACAAAGCGTTCGGCCTCCAGGCTACTCCATGGTGACTGTTTCATGCTGCCAGCTCAAGCTGGATCATTCCAAGAAGTCACGAGGCCCCACCAGCTGGCCAGGGTAAAGTGACTAGTTAAAGTCTTCTTGGTGGCTGGCACGAGCCAGCGTCTGGACCCAAGAGGCAGGCCCTGGAGTCTGGCTTGCGTTCTTTGACCACCTCGGCCTCATTCTCCTGACCCACTGTCCTTTCTCGTCCTTTCTATCAACTCCTACAAGCCATTCTTCTCCCTTCTTCCTTCGCTGCAGGTTTTGCTCCCACGCAGGCAGCTTCTGAAAGGGACAAGCCTGCCGGCCTTGGGCTCTGATAAGATCTGTCTGGGCTGCCTTTGTCTGCTCTGTACCTGCCTGCTTCCTGAATGGCCCTGTTAATTGCAATTGACTCTCATAGAATGTGGAGATCAGTGCCACTTGACACCAAATGGATGGGGATGACTTTTCCAGGTGCCCCAGCAGCAGGCTGGAGGGGGCTGGGAGCAAGTCTAATTACAATAAAGTGCGTTAGTTGGAGCTGTTAGTTGGAGCTGGGTGGCTTTTCTGTTTCTCTACTCTCTCTCTCTCTCTCATTGCAGGTTTTCACTGTAAAACTGGAAAGAATTAGGGATTTTATTCATCATGACATGACTGTAATAGAATTGGTTCCTCTGGAGAGTTGGTACAGAGTTCATTTCCTGCTAAACCAAGCCCTGGGCTGAATAGAAAACCCATTTTAATGATAGACAAACCGAGGCTGAAGGAGCAGCCTGCTGCCCACTGTGGGTCCTTACTGTTCTTTCATGGGGGTACAGCAGGAGCGGAGTCGAGAGAAGGAACCAAGAGCCTGTTCAGCTGAAAGCCTCATATCCCCTCCTAGGTCACCATCTGTCTTTACTTGGTCTAGCCCAGGCGAGGAAGCAACCTGACAGAGGAGAGGCCCTGGCTCATGCTGTTCCATAGATCCCTTAGCAAATCTGTGGGGCCAGAATCATGTTATCTTTCTGCACGTGATAAAAACCAAAGCTTGTAAATGGTAATGATTGTGTGTGTGTGTGTGTGTGTGTGTGTGTGTGTGTGTGTGTGTGTTCAAGGTCACGTGTCAGTTCATTACTGAAAACCCCTTTAAGAGGGCAGTGGTGGTGCATGCCTTTAACCTCAGCACATGGGAGGCAGAGGCAGGAGGATCTCTGTGAGTTCAAGGCCAGCCTGGTCTACAGGGCGAGTTTCAGGACAGCCAAAGCTACACAGAGAAACCCTGTCTCAAAAATTTAAAGAGGAGGGCCCTAGGTTCCAGGAACATAGCTGTTTTCCCTGATTGATCTGTGTGGTGAGGTCCCTGGAACAGCAGGGTGAGGACCTTATGCCAATTGGAGCAATCAGAGTGACATCTGTGGGGGCACGATGGGTTTCCTTTAATACCAACAGTTGGGAGGCTGAGGCAGAAATATTGCCAGGAGGCAAAAGCTTCTCTCAGCACTAAAACCAGACTTTGAAGAAGGGTCGGGGTAGGAGGTTCGTGCTCACCTTCAGCCCCTCATTTAGGAGGCTGAGACAGGAGTTTGAGATTATAGCCTGGTGAGTCTCCAGAAACCGGAAGTCTGTGAACGATTCAAAGCATATATGTGTAGAGTATCTCAGAAGCCACAAGCCTGGGCTCTTCCGGTGATAGATAAGCCATGGTCACTTTTAACACCTCGGAAGGAAGATTTCACTTCAAAGTCTAGCTTTCTGATTTTCCTTGAGGTTCAAAGTTGGTGTTCTGGGCTAGAATTCTAGCACGCAACCTTGGCAGGCAAAACGGGGAATGTGGGTGATGAGAGTGGGTCACAACCCCACACCTCTGTGTGTGGGTGTGGGTTTTTGTTTTTTAAGTCTAAATAAGGACTATTCCCGAAGGAGAAGACAGGAAAACCCCAAACTCAATCCAGGAAAGAATATAAAATATCTACAGGACTCATCCCGGCTAGAGCAGGGCTCCTTTTCCAATTAGAAGCCTTGAAGGACATAGCCTTTAATTGTTAAACTTGTACTGTCAGGGCTATCAATACCAGAGACTTTTTTCATTAATAAATTTCAAGTCAGAAAGTAGCAGGAGCCCTGCCCCTCCCTTCCTCCAAGCCCTACTTATTCAAAGGCAGGCTCAGTGAAAAGGGAGGAAGACCACGGAATTAGCTGTGTGAGCTCTCTGCATGCCAGAAATAGAGAGAAAGAAGGGCGCCTTTATCCCCCTTCATGAAGATGCCAGGCTCAGGGTGAACCCGAGCAAGAGGTACTTAAAAGGCAGATCTCAGGCGTCTCTGGGAATGCCTCGATTTATGTATGGATTAACACAGTGATAGACCCTGAGTAGCAGAAGACGAACACTAATTACCGACAACGCTCCCCTCCGCTCGCCTGGGTCATTGAAATTAATTTCTGCTTTCAGGTTTGGCAGCAGGCAGCTGCACGATCTCAGCTCACCACTCACATGAACGGGGAGCTGGGATCATTTCTCTCTCTGCCCAGGCGTTGTTAGAAGAGTGGGCTACCAAATGGGTCTTGATAGGAGGCACCAAAGAAGGGATTATTTTTCTCTTTCATCAAGTGCCTGAAGTCCTTGAGAAGCCGGAGGGGAGAAGAAAAGAAAAGCAACCTCGGTGTATTGGAGAGTTAACAGCAAACTGCTTTACAACATGGGGGTGTGAAAACCCACAGAGATTTCCCCAATAATTCAGTATTTTCTCCATTTAACAAAAACAACAAAAAGTTGAATGAATGGCAGAGTGGCATGCAACACACACACACACACACACACACACACACACACACACAGACACACACACACACAGGTGCACACACACACAAAGTTAAGTCAAGATGTTACTTGTGAATATCCGTTCTACCGCCTCTTGTATTGTTAAGGTGGTATTTACCTATTTTAAGATTGAGGAAATATACGAGGAAGGGGACAGTGAGGTGAAAGGTCTTGTTTTTGGACTTCAAGGAAGGCACTGAAGTGGATTATCCTTTTTAGGCAAGAAGCTTATTATAAGAGTTGGTACCGCCACAGCCAGCCAGCCAGCCAGCCAGCCAGCCAGCAGCAACATGGCTGGGGCTCTGAGAGAGCTCCACTGCCCAAATTTGATTGTGTATATGTTTGAGAGTGTCTCTTCTCCTTCTTTATTTTCTTTTATTTGTTTGTCTTTGTTTTTAGGTTTTTCCAATACAGGGTTTCTCTGTGTAGCCTTGGCTGTCCTGGAGCTCACTCTGTAGAGCAGGCTAGCCTCAAACTCACAGATTTGCCTGCCTCAGCCTCGCAGGGTGCTGGGATTAAAGGTGTGCACCACCACACCCAGGCAGAGAGGCACTCTCTCTTCTTATAGGTCTCAGGGAAAGGGGAAGATTTTGTTGTAGGAGGCTACAATCAAGATTCCTGGGTAGAGGGGAGGGAATCGTAGGAAAGGAAAAATGAAGGACTCCAAGGCATGGGGCAGGAGGGCCATGTCCAGAAAGGTGTCATTGTACCTGTAGCCCTCAGATGTCCCATATCAACCTGAGACCTGGGAACTGCCCTGGAGAAGTGAGGCTGGTCATCATCCTGGAGTCTTGTCATTTCTCCTCCAACTGCTGGACCAGGCCATTGCCGCAGGTGGGTGTGGCCTGGTGAGCTTGAAGCCTCACACCCAAACCTGAAGAGTCATGGATGGGCTTTGAACCCAGAGCTTCAAGTTCATCATTCTGTCCCTTTGTGCAGACTGGTTTTGTTTTGTTCTTTTGTTTTTGTTTTGTGTGTGTCGTTTTGCTTTGTTTTGTTATAATGGGGATGAAGGTCTGGCTGTGTGGTCCAGGCTGCCTTGAACTCTCAATCTTTCTGCCTCATATTATGCTTACAGGTGAGTGTTGGCATTTGGCCTTCTGGGTATGAGAATCTTGAGACTGTTTTTTGCAATAGGATAGGATTTTCTTTTCTAATACAAAATCCAAAATCTGAAACACTCCCACATCTGAAACTTTTTGCTTTGTTACTTTTGTTGTTTGTTTGTTTGTTTGAGGTAGAGTCTCCCATAGCCCTGATCTACCTGGAGCTTGTATGCAGCTGTGGTTGACCTTGACTACTTGGCCTTACTGGCTCCATCCCCAACACACTGAGCTTATAGACATCTGGTTTTATGCCGTGCTGAGGACATTAGGCAAGCATTCTTCTGACTGAGCCACAAATCTAGCCTCGTGAACTTCACGCACCACATGAGAGAGACAAATGAACGCCATATTCATGTTTGAGTCCCTTCCCCCAAGACACCCCAGAAGTCAACAAACGCATGCTTATATTTATCTGGCTAAACAAAATCAACCTTGACAGACACATATTTCTGCCAGTTGTGGGGGTAGTACTGAGACTCGAACCCCTGTCCCAGTGTCCCCACCAAGCACACTGACAAGTCGCCCAAGAGCAGCAATTAAGCCTCTTCTCACAAGTCCAGCTCGGAACCTGTGACCTCGAGGCAAATGACTTCCACATCCCATTACCACTCCCCTGAGCCGTCCAGCCCCCAACAGACCAGGGAGGTTAATCAGCCACGCACTGAACCTGCTTAGAAGGCTGTTTCATGTACGATTTTTATATCTTGGCTCCTAATAATGGTCCCATTATAAATGATTGTCTCACTATGATATACTGGTTCCTTGCCTTCTAAGAACTGATTTAAAAGGAAGCCGTGGACTCCTTGTGCCCATGGAGTTTATTCATCCCACACCCTGCTTGCTCAGCAGCTGAAGTAGTATGGGCAGGGTGGGGGCAGCTGCTCCCCTCCAAAAAAAATTATTTGAAGCTTGAGGCAGTTGGCAAAATTAGTTCAGCTCACCTGATGGTCTGGTTATGGCATATGAAGACATCCACACTCTTCCCAGGCCCTCCCCAGGCCCAAGCTTCCCACTCGATCCACAGTGCCAGTGGACACATGGCTATCCCTGGGTATACCACTACTTTTCCTTTAAGATAACAAACATTTTCAGTATGATGACTTCATAGTAGACATGGTGGATACATAGCCTGGCAGACGTATAGAATATATTTTCTCTCCAAAACCCAGGCACATTTGTTCCGTGCTTAGCAGTTTAGTCTCTAATGTGAATCAGTGACTATAGCGTGAGGTCCAGGAGGGCAGAATAGACAATAACAAGACATATTATGTTGGGCTGTACAATGGGAAAATGGGCAAGAAAGAACTAGACCAGGGGGTGAAGTGCCTGCTGTGCAAGTCTCAGGACCAGAGTTTGCATCCCTCATACCCGAATAAATGCCTCAGTGGGTGTTGTAGCCCCTGGAACTCCAGGGCTTCTGGGCTAGGGATCCCTAGAATGAGCTGGTTTTGTAGGCTAGCAGGTCGTTGATCTCTGGATACCAGCGAGTGACCTTGCCACGACATGTGAGGAAGAAGGCACAAGATGGCCCAGAAGTTAAAAGCACAGGCTGCACTTCCAGAGGGCCTGGGTTTGATTTGTAACTGCACTTCCAGAGGCTCTGGTACCCTATTCTGGCCTCTGCAGGCAATTGCACACATGGTGCACAGACATGCATACTGACCTGACTTCAGTTTGCAGCTCCCATATCAGGTTTCTTCTCATCAGCCTATAACTCCAACTCCTGCAGGCTCTGACAGCTCTAGTCTCTTCACTCATGTGCACATATACATGCACGCATGCATGCATACATACATGCAATTTGAAATGATAAAAAGAAATCTTTAAAAATACACACATACACACACACACACACACACACACTTATACATACACATTGGCCTGCACACATGTCAACATGCATATGCAGAGACACCACACACACACAAAGAATATAGATAAGAAATTGTGAAAGGTACCCCGTGAACTCTCCTGTCTAGTTGTTATTAATATCTACGTGGTCTTACGCTCTGCTCTCTACTGCGTTTAGAGTGAAGGCTAAAAAAGGGCTTCATTTCCGGGAAAGTTGGGTCACATGGCTGCTTCTCTGACTTCTTGGCAGACTCTGAAGATGAAGAAGTACATATATGCATTTAACAGCATTTTTATATTCATATCTATAAGTTACAGATAATTCCTCTTTGCCATTCCACAAATTGGAGGCCACACCCACATTCCCCAGGCAAGAGGGACCCACATGTGTCACCTGTGTGAAACTGGTACCTTTCTTCCTGCTCCAGGCATCAACGAAGTCAGCCAACACATGCTTCAGCCTTACAAGCCTGAAGCTCTGCCTGTAGCTTGAGGTTCCATTGTCTGAGTCCAGGACACCGGTACGGAGATGCATTTTTCATGGATAGGTTGGGAGTGTGTAATTAGCATATGCCATAATGATGTATTTATGGTAATGGAGGTGTTCTCCAGAAACAAGATTTAATAGTTTTAAATCAGAAGCCAACATGGACTTTTAGAAATTCCATTCACAGTAAATTTCATGCCTGGTGAAAGGTTATGGAATGGATTTCTGTGACATGTCTTCCTTATCCTGCAAATCTCAGCTGGCCTACCATGTTTCACTGTGGGCTTTTGCAAGCTAGCCATGCTAATGTACACAGACAAGTTCAAAGCTTGCACTCTTGCCTGTGTGCCACGTCTTCCACTGACGATGGAATGGAAAGAGGTGACTTGGGTTTATATGCAGAGCCTTTACAGCAGTGTGACTCCTTAACAGAGCAGCCCCTAAGCCCAACCCTGACAGGAACTTGGCGTCTCTTCTGTTCAATTGATAGCCCCTTAACTGCAAAGCCGTTGCCCATCTGTTCAGCATCATATTCCAGGGGACGTTAGATGCCCCCCCTCCAAACATAAAGCCTAGGTGTCTTGCATCGCTCAGCTGGTGTTGGAAACTAGCAAAGATTTCTTACACTATAGCAAGTACCAAAGAAACACCAGCATTCACCATCCCTCCTTAAACTGCCCTGTATCAGATCATCATATCATGTGTGTGCATTGCATCCTCAGCATGCTTAAATGAGAGAGAGGGAGAGAGAGAGAGAGAGAGAGAGAGAGAGAGAGAGAGAGAGAGAGAGAGAGAGAGAGAGAGAGAGAGAGAGAGAGGGAGAGGGAGAGGGAGAGGGAGAGAGAGAGGGAGAGGGAGAGGGAGAGGGAGAACCAGTAGCCCTGGGGTGCTGCAAGACCATGGTTCCTTTGTGTCTACAGAAAAGATATAACGATTGAATTAGACTCTTAATATCTATGGCTGTCAGGTTGCATACAAGTAGCTATTCAGTGCTTTAAGTCTGGCAAGAGAACAAGTCCCCTGGAGGTGGGAAGCCATGTGAGTCTCTGGAAGTGTGAGCAGATTGTTAAAACAGTTTCAGATCTGGGCTGGAAGCAATACAGGTCTCTCCTTCATGCCTGTCCGGGACCTGGGGAGAAGCTCTGGCTTTCACCTTGCTTTTGACTGAGGACCTTGATGCTTCCACTTCCATGGACTCACCTCATGCCTATCCCCAGGCTGGACCCCTGCCTCCCACCCCTCCCCCAGCACAGGTGTTAAGCTTTAGGGCATGGGCAAGAAGTCCAGCTGGAACACACCCGAGCCCTGAAGAAGAACCTCTGTGTGGTCGGAATGATTCTTCGGGACCAGGAGCTGTTGCATCCTATTAGAAGAGACACTCCCACCAGGCAGTGATGATACACACCTTTAATTCCCGCACTCAGGCGGTAGGGGCAGGTAGATCTCTGAGTTCCAGACCAGTCTGGTCTACAAGTCGAGTTCCGGGATAGTCAGGGCTGCACAGAGAAACCTTGTCTTGAAAAGTCTAAAAATAATAGATAGATAGATAGATAGATAGATAGATAGGATAAAAATAAAAAGAGACTCTCAAACATATACACAATTAAATGTGTGGGATAGAACTCTCATCAGAGACCCAGCTATGCTGCCTGCCTGCCCGCATGCACGTCTGTCAGTCTGTGTCATTAACAACTTTTCTAATCAGCTTCTTACCTAAAAGGATAGTCCGCTGCATTGTCCTCCTTGAGGCTCTAAACTGGAGACTTTCCCCCTTAGCAGCTTGCCTTCCTGCCTCTCCAGCTTCCTAGACACAGATATTTCTCCACCTGTTTGGGGCTCCCTGTGGCAGCACTGGGTAGTAGAATTAGTCAAACATTTACATTTTCTTCTGATCAAATTTCCCCAGGCAATCCCCCCCTCCCCCACCGACTCTATAGGACTATGGCTGTATCACACCACCCCAGTACATGAATGGGTTATCATGGAGATAACACACATGTGTATATGACTCCATGGCTTTTATGTGTTTGTTGGCAGGTGTGTGACAGTCATCTACCTCTTAATCTCTTCCTCTCTGGGTACGTGTAATTACAAATACAGTGTAAAAAATCATACTTCCTAGTTTCTTTTCTTAATATATTTGGACTCCTCTGTAATAAGATTTAGTAGGTAAGCAACTATTCTTTTTATGCATTTGTCTGTTCACATAGCACTGTGCATTCCTAGCCTGTCTTCACTAATGACCTCAGTCAATTGTTTGATTAGACTCAGCACAGAATCTGATTTGACTGACTCTTTCTTCTCTTTTTAGACAGTCATTCTTTTTAAGTGTGTGTGTGTGTGTGTGTGTGTGTGTGTGTGTGTGTGTGTGTGTGAATGATGTGTGTGGTATGTGTGTGGTATGTGTGCTTGAGTGTGGTATGTATTTGTGTATGTGTATGGTGTATGAGTGTTTGTGTGTGTGTCATTGTGGTTTGTGTTTGTGTGTGTGTGGTGTGTGTTTGTGTGTGTGATAAGTGAGTGTCTGTGGTGTGTTTGTGTATGTGTGGTGTATGAGTGTTTGTGTATGTGTCCTGTGTGGTGTGTGTGTGTGTGTGTGTGTGTGTGTGATGTGCATGTGAGTCCAAGTGCCACAGAAGCCAGAGAGGCTTTTGGATCCTCTGGAGCTAGACTTAGAGTTGGTTCTAAGTCTCTCAATCTGGGTGCTGGAAATTGAACTCAGTTCTCCGAAAAGAGCAACAAGTGCCATCTCCCCTGCCCCTGGTTTAGCTTTCTTTCTCCCCAGCAGGACTCAATGCTAAACGTATGTGTAGAAGCAAGTGTGGGTGTGCATGGAGACCAGGCAGCCTTGGGTGTTATCCTTAGGGGCACCCTCCACACCTTTGAGGCATGATCTCTCATTGGCCTGGTGCAAAAAGCGTAGGCTGTCTGGCCAGTGTGCCTCGGGGCTCCAGCCTCTGCCCTTCCAGCACTGGGATCACAGCATAACTGGTATCTATGTTCGTTCTGAGGACAGACCTCAGGTCCTCACGTTTACAAGCTAAGTGTTTTAGAAAACAAGCCAGTCTTCACCCCCTTGTTAGATTCTTGCCTTCACATATCACTTGGGACTTGATCAGCTTTGGTGCTTTTGATTCTGGTAGTGGATAACATGAACGGTAGAAGAATGAGAAGTAGAAAAAGCTAGAAACTTAAGTAGAAGAAAATCTCAATGTTCTATCAATTTCATTACTCTGAGATAAATCTTCTTAATATCTTGTATGTTCTTCTTTTCTCCTGAATGCTAGCATTTGGCAAGCTGAGTTCATAAACTATCTATCATATAAAAATGCTTGAATCATTAAACACTTCTTGGAAAATGTTTTAATGACTCTTAAGATGGCACCATATGGAAGAATTGTGTTTTATTGAACCATTCCCTATTTTTTTTAAAGTTATGGTGTTTATTGTTTGAATACTGAATTTTTAAAAAATTAATTAAGGCTGTTTATTACTTGTTTTATCTTAAACATTCTCTTTGATACAGTGTGTCCTCTCTATGTAGCTAAGGTAAGGCTTGTTTTGAACCTGCTATGTGGCCCAGGCTGGCTTCAGGCTTTCCACCTTCTAGCCTCGGCCTTCTAATGCTGGAATCAGAGCGGGCCACTGCTGTCCTAAACTGGCTTAGACATTATGATGGGTGACCCTAGATACTCTGCCCTGTCTTGTGATTTAGTCTTTGCCCATCTGGCAAACCTGTATGCTAGCCAGTAGTTGTTTATGCAGTAGACATGTGACCCAGCCCTGACCAATGAGTGTGGAGGACGTGTAGAGGATTCACCTCCAGGTCACAGTAGCCTGTGACCCAGCTCTGACCAATGGGTGTGGAGGACAGGTGTAGGACTTATCTGCAGCGCCCCCCTAGAGGTACCAGGAGAAGGGCTTTCTGCCTCCTCTAGTCATTGGCTCAGGCTGGACTGACAGGGGCCATGTGTTAGACAAACCAAATCCCCTGCATCCTGCGATGGAGCTGCGTCTGATGCAGACAGGTAGAAGGAACCTAGGCTCAAGGCGGCATCATAGAGATCCTGATACAGTTCTAGCCTTGACCTCACTGCCTCTCGGCTCCAGGGGGCCACAGGTGAGCTGCTGTAACTTGCTTTGAGCTGAGGCTGTGGTTTAAAGAGGACGACCTCTCTGAGCACGAGCTCACATTCAGTGTGGGGAAACCTGAGCTTTTGCAGAAATTTTATGGAGTGAGTGTGTGTGTGTCTCCGTGTGTATGTATGTGTGTCTGTGTGTCTCTGTGTTTGTATGTGTGTCTTTGTGTGTGTCTCTGTGTGTTCATTTGCGTGTGTGTGTCTGTGTGACTCTGTTTGTGTTTGTACGTGTATATCTCTGTTTGTGTGTCTGTGTGCTCGTGTATGTGTGTATGTGTGTGTGTGTGTGTGTGTGTGTGTGTGTGTGTGTGTGTGTAAGCAGATGCACATGTGTGTAGACCAGAGGATAGTCGCTAGTATTGTTTGTTAAGAGGAGCCTACACTGTTTTTTGAGACAAAGTCTTAGTCTGGCCTGGGATCACTGGTTAGGTGAGGCTGTCTGGCCGCCACTCCCCGGGGTTCTTCCTGTCTCTCCCTCCCCATGTAAATACATGCCACCACACTGGCCTGTTAACGAGTCCTCCTGCTTATGTAGTAAGCAGTTTGTGGGCGGAGCCATCTCCGCAAAACAAGAAGCTTTTTCTAAGTTATGCTTCTGCTACTTAAAGCAACATGCTCTCCCTCAGCCCCCTCATGTCCCGAGCAATGACACATGTCATATCTAGGGCTTATATAATGTGGCAACTGCAGATTATAATGGCCTTGCCCCCTTACCTGGGGTCTTGATGTAGATAAAATTCCCAGCCCTGGCAGGATGATGGTGGCACACACCTTTAATCCCAACACTCAGGAGGCAGAGACAGACAGATCTCTGTGAGTTCAAGGCCAGCCTGGTCTACAGAGTTCCAGGACAGCCAGCTACACAGAGAAACCTTGTCTCTAAAAACAAAACAAAACAAAACAAAACAAAACAAAACAAAAATTCCCAGCCCTGATGGATTATATGGTTTTTATTGTTGTTATTAATACACAAACAGCAGGAACACAAGGTACAAATCCCTTTCTGGAAATAAAACACATCATGATGTTTGTCACGAACCTGGTTTGTATCAAGCTCGATTTTAAATTTGAACAAGACACCATTCAGCGTAACAGAGGCTGTCTCTTCCCTTGTGGTTTTTATACACTAATGAAAGTTCCTTTATATTCCAGTGAAGTTTTTATGTTCTAATGAAACAGATAAACAATAAATACAGCACGTTGGAAAAGGGCCCAGACTCATTCCAATTCTGATTCTCCATGATTTAAATAGTGATTCTAGATAGTTTATCTATCTATCTATCTATCTATCTATCTATCTATCTATCTATCTATCATCTATCTGTATCATCTACCATCTTGTTTGTCAATCTTGTATCCTATGCCCATCCATGTATCTGTCATTTCATCAGTATAGTTATGCACGCACCTGTCATCTCTCTTTTGCTAAATGTGTATGTAATCCCATATATAATAAAAGTATTGATTTTATATCCTTTCTTTTTATGGAAGTGTTCAAGTTTATTTGTTTTCTGTGCATCAGCGTATATCTGCACACACAGGCATGCAATGCCTGAGGGGTCCAGAAAGGGGCGGTGGAACCTTGGGGCTAGAGTTATGGATAGTTCTGAGCAAACATGGAGGTGCTGGCCCTCTGCAAGAGCAGCCCATGTTGTTACCGCTGAGCCATCCTTTCAGCCCTTTGTATCCATTCTTTGGTTTTATTTTGTTTTTTCAAGACGAGATTTCTCTGTGGAGACTTGGCTGTCTATAGATCAGGCTGGCCTCCAACTCGCACCAATATGCCTGCCTCTGCCTCCTGAGTGCTGGGATTAAAGGTGTGTGACCCTTTAATCATGCCCATTCTTAACACAGATGTTAATAGTTTGTCTGGGAGCTTACTTGTATTATGGTCTTGATTCTTGCAAACAAATCAGTGTTCTCACTTTGCTTTGCTTGGCAATGTTTTGTTTTGTTTGAGACAAGGTATCCTTACGTAGTCCAGAATGATCTTAAATTTGTGGGGTAACCCTCCTACCTCAGTCTGCTGTGTGCTAGCATTACTGGTATGAGCTAGCCCACCTGACAGGTCAATGTCCCTTAAATTGGATTCCAAAGCCCTCTTGTATGTTGTCATTGTTCAGTCTTCTTGGGGTGGGGTGGATTGGGGAGCTTGGGGTGGGGATCTGGGAGACATCACACACGTGTGTATCTCATTGACAATTGCGAAGGGTGAGTTGTCATGTATGAGTCATTCCTGTGGACACTTTACAGATAAGTGCCATCGTATCAGAATGTGTATATATGATGTAAGATGTAAGCTATCGTGGTGTGGTTATGTAGCTCTCCCCAAGTCTTCCACAGTCTTCTCACACAAGAGTTTTTCTTTGCCAGGTTGCACTGCACAAGGCCCTTTGCTGCCTTATATTTTAAACAAGGCAAGTGAGGCCCAAGCAGAGGGCATGATTGACATGTGCCTGGTGGCAGAGTAGAGCCTTGAACCTCAGTCCTTCTTTTCTGTCTTTGCTGCTCCTCCCTCATCGGCAGGCTAGGAATGGAGACGAAATTCTAATTGGTTGCTTAAATAAAGCAGCTTATAAAGTGCTATAGAGCCATGCCTTTCTTGTCTCAGAACTTTACATCATAAAGTTGGCTCGAGCTCCTCAGCCTGTATCTTAGGGGAACAAGTAAATTAAACAAGTAATTATATCCATAATGTTTTTAGAAGTTAGAAGATTTAAATATATGAATCTCATCTGAGCGTGCAGCCTTTTGTCTGTGGTGTTTCCTGCCAAAAGATGTCTTGACAGGAAATAAACATTAAAATAATCTTTAATCCCTTGTCTGGTCTGTTGCCATTAACAATTGATGCACTTTAATTTTGCGGGATTTTAACTACAAAATGGAATGGCTAAGTAGTGATAATTGGGTTTGGAACTATACGACCATTTATATCAACAGAGATGCAAGAGGCTGGGAGGGAGGCGATTAATTATTTATTATTTCCTGGCTGTGGTTCCTATTATAGAATTTTCTGATACGTTCTGTCGTGAACAATTATCACCAAGTGAAAGTGACCAAATCTGCAATCCAAAGCCATGCTTAGAACTCAGATGCGACCGAGGTGACGTGGTTTGACTTCCATGGTCCCTAAGGACTGCGTGTGTTCCCTTTCTCTCGAGCCTCCCATATTTGTGTGTGGTATAGCTCATATTTGTGTGTCACTTGGTTTTCTTCTCCTCGTTTTCCTTTGGTTTTATTTTAAGGGGTTGCAGTGTAGTTCAGGACACTCCACCTGCTGCGGCCTCCTACGTTCTGGGATTACAATCTAGGTGAGATAGACATGAGTTTTAAGCTTGTCTAGTTAGGGCAGGAGGGTGGTACTCCAGCCCCTCTTCCTTTTTTTTAAAAAAACCATTTCCCAATGTAATTGAGAAATGAGACCAGGACATGTTGGCGCTTGGCATGAATGTTCCTGCACATATATGACACTCACTAGAGTAATGCCACCAGAAGGAAACCTTTCTAATAGTAGCAGTGCTGTTAAAAAAAAAAAAAAATGTGCATCTTTTGAGACCAGGAAAGATAGCTCAGCAATTAAGAGCTCTTGTTCTCTTGCAAAAGACCTGAATTCAGTTCCCAGCTCAGCTTCTACATCAGGCAACTCCAAACCATCCCTAACTCCAGCTCCAGGAAATAAAATGCCCTCTTCTTGCCTCAGGGGGGTACCTGCACTCGTGTGCACATAACCCCCACACTGGCATAGACAGACAAACGCATGTGTGCACACACACACACACATTGACACACAATTAAAAATATGACAATATGTTTAAAATATTCATTTTTGAAACAATCTGTTTTGAACTAATTGCCAAATTATCATCTAAAAATGCCACAGCAGTTCCCTCTTTACTCATCCCGTATGAAAATGCCGTTGACCGCCCTCCCCCCACCACCACTGCCCCCGCCAAGAGTTGGCACCCACTACAAAAGAGATTGAAATGACAGGGGGTGATCCAGAATATTGGGAATCAGCAGTGTTTTAGAAACTTAGGTAGCTCTCATGCATTCCTGGGTTCTGAAGCCATCACTGTAGCCACATGAAGCCTGATCCCCAAGTCTGGCCCTTTCCAATATTTCATGTTGATTTTCTGTGTGACATTATCTGCTTACTATAAAGTGAAGTCGAGCATCTCTTTGTCTGGACTTGGCCATTCCTTATCAGCCATTTATGATTTAGCTTTAGCTGTATCTTCTGGGAAGGTGTCTCTTATTTTTATCATTTTACTTAAAGGTAGGCTTATGTTGACAAGCCTGTAATAAATCTGTCTTGAGTGAGACGAGCCACAGAGGAGTGGTGAGAGGGCAACTCACTGTTTGAGGTGTATGTCAAGGAGGGTCTACAGGAATGGCTTCTGGACAGATGTTATCTTTTATTAAAAGAAGCTGATACTCTTGACTTGGGCATTTGTTGAATATTAGAACAGAGAGCTTCACTAACAGAAGAACCTACTCTAAGGATGGAGAATCCGATGGCATCTTTCTGGAAGACAGATAATCCTAAGGTCACCAAGGCCAAACTCATCCTTGCTATGTCACAAAGTTTTGTTCCCTTTCCCCCATGGAAACCCCGTCCATTTTATCAGTTGCTCTGCACTCCTCACCCAGGTCTTGACAATCATTAGTGTCTTTTTCATTTCTGTGCATTTATCTATGCTGTACAGATGGGTTTTGAAGGGGGTGACAGCTGAACCACATGCCAAATAATGATATCATACAAAGCGCTCATTGAATACCAACAGAATTTTAGGTACAGAAAGCACATAGATACTGAAGTTGAAATACCCTTGACCTGTTCCAAAGGAGAGGAACCAGCCACTATATTTGAAGTCAGGGTGGTAGGTGAAGTCATGAGAGTCACCATCCACAGCATGAAGCCACTGAAACAAAAGTCCCCTGTCCTCTTGCCCCAATCCTGGTACCTAGTTTTGGCTGCCACCACATACGCACCCAATACGTGTTTACGGAGAAGACGACTCACATAAGAAGTGATGGGTTGACGAGCCACCAGTACACGTTACCCCAGTGCCCTGAGCTGCTCCTTGGTCAAGCAGGCTCCTTCCCAATCTTCCCCTCAGAGTGATGGCTTTAGTGTCATCCATTGTCACAAGCAGGGAATCCAAGCTTGAAAAAACAAACAAACAAACAAAAAACGGGTTTCTTTTAAACTGTGAGCCGAAAGAAGAGGCAGCAGTGTCAAAACTTGTGTACAAATATTTTATTATGTCCTGTCTGCAAAGGAACATAGTCTATCAATATCTGGGTGTCTGGGAAGAGCCAGCCTGCAGAGTAGTCAGAATAGAAACTTGGGGTGGCCATCCATTATGTCTCCACTGAATTAGGTTCATTGAGACTCTGTTATTAAAGCAGGATTTCTCTTAATTATTAGCAAGTTCAAAATAGGAAAATAGATTTCAAGGGGGAAGAAAAGTTGCAGGCAGCCAGTGTCCAATTCTAAATGTGTGCATGTGTGGAAAGTGGAATTTGCCAAACATGAATAGGCACTTACAATGTGACTAGAATTGGTTCTGTCGTGTGTCAGCGTAATAGCCTAAACCCTGGTTCAATACAATGAACCTGGGGAGGTTTGCTTAATGAAAGAACTGACGTTTTCTGCATGGTGGCTGCATTCATCAGCCCGCATCCTGTTCATTACGCTACAAAGGGCTGCCAATGGGAATCGGTGGGATCATCTATTAGGGAACCGTGATGGGGACAAAAGATAGCAGAGGCTGAGGCCCTACAGAATTGTCTGTGGTGGTCAGGGTTAGCCGAGCCATGAGCCGTGGTCATGGGCAATGTGTTTCCAAGCTGGCCTGAGGGTTTCCTTGGAGTCATGGGAAGGAATCCTTTCCTTTCCTGTCCTGTCAGGTCAGCACACCCTAGGGGACCTGGGAGAATGGACTTTCCACGCAGCCCTGAGTTTTTGCTTGTTTTACTTCACGATGACGTATCCGAGTGAGGTCAGAAGCTGCTGCTGGGTCTGAGGGTAAGACCCTGAGTCAGTGGACACTATGGATGACACAGAATGGGCTGATAAGCAGTCTCCCCTAATGAGACTGTTGCGTTGTGTTCTTTCTTGGAGAGATTGGGGATTGAGAGGAGACTGGGAGAGGCGAGATAAAGTTTGCATTTAATTTTCCCAATAGGAGCTGCAGAAGAGGCACCATAGAAAGTTTGAACTTAAGGCTGCAGGCAGCTTCTGAGCCTGGATGTCCTGGTTTGGGAGTTTCCAGAACAAGGACTTCACAGGGATGTAGGGAAGCTAGGGGTCTTGACTGTCTGCTCAAACACTAAAACCCATGACAGCTAAATTGAAAACACAACCCCTCCCCGCAAAACAGAACCATGGCATCAAAAGCCTATCTGCTGGTTACTGTCCTCAGCATTTCAAAACATCTTTTCGCTCAGCACTTGCAGAGAGTCTATGCTTAACATTTACGAAAGCAACTTGGCACAGTGGCGCACTCTATAATGCCAGCACTCAGGGAGGTTTTACTATAATTCAGGGCTAACTTTTGGTGTCAGTGGTGTGCCTGCGTGCGTGCATGCGTGCGTGCGTGCGTGCATGCGTGTGTGTGTGTGTGTGTGTGTGTGTGTGTGTGTGTGTGTGTGTGTGTTTTCCCTCAGAAGTGATAAACAGATTCTTATTGATAATGAAAAATGAAGTCTGTTCCCAGATAGCTCCGGTAGCTCGCTCTTTGCTGTCACAGTGTTGGGTTTCCCCAGCTAAACCCTCCTTTAGCACCCACCTCAGTTCCTGTTTCTCCCAGTAGCAGATCCAACTCAACAGTACATCACTGTGATCAAGTATGGAACAAGCAACACAAAGGAGGAGAAATTTGTTTTCACTGCATTTCAGGGGGCACGCGCCTGGCAGTGTGAGTGGTTTGTTCCACAGCAGTGGCACTGTGATGCACAACTCAGAATCTGGCAGATCAGGAGACATATACAGCTTGGGCTGGAAACAGGACGGGGCTGTCATCCTCAGAAGGCTGTCTCCCAGTGACCACACATCAGTTGTCCACGTCTGTTGCCCCCAGGACCTGGGCTTCACAAGTGTTCCTAAACAGCTGGGGACCAAACTGTCAAATACCTGAGCCTGTGGAGGGCGTTTCATATGCAAAGTGCTATAGAGTCTTACCTATCTGGATCAGATGGGGTTCAGGGCAGGCTGCTGAGCCTGTGCTGAGAAGTCTGTGGCCTTCAGCTCAAGGCTGCATCCTTGCACGCTTTTCTGTAAGTCTTCTTCTAACTCTAGCTCCATTGGATGGGCCGCCGCACCATCCCACACAGCTGCTGTTGCAAGTTTGACAGTAGCCTGGCTCCTCCTTGCTAGGGTGTTGGAGCCCCAGTGTTCTTGCCTTCAAGTCCAAATCTCTGCCCTCACTGGGATGAGCTTTTTAAGACCCGGACAACATGTGTAAAACACTTGGCCAAGAGCCTGGCTTGCTGTAAGTGACCAATAAATAACTTCCCTGATCATTGTTGTTATTATTTAGAATATAAATACATTTAAGGCTGTACCATCAGCATTCAATTGCTCTTGCTAATAACAGGAACAAGGAGAGAGACTGTAAAGTAGGGAGTCCTTAGGGAGGTGGCTTTACATGTTAAACTGTCAATTGTCCTGAGGGAGAGACAAGCAGGCTCTCAGTCTTGAGCATCTTAAGTGTCGCCCTCTATTTCTTTAAGGTTGCTCTGCCAGCTCAGTGTTAAACTGGGACAAGGGTAGAAACCTGTACCTGACAGTCTACAGAGAGCTTCATTTGCTCTTCTGCATGGTTAAGAGTTACGTTTCACTTCAAACTACAGGGTCCCGATTAAAAAACATCCTGTCTTCCGCTGTCAGAGGGTCCCCTTTTATAAAAGTTCGGAATACCCAGAGAATATTAGATGTGTTTAAAGGACGCCATTCAAATGTCAGGTTTAATTAACTTCCATCTCCAGAAGCAAGCCAAAAAGACATTTTCAGAGAGCGCTCTCTCCCTCTCTCCCTCTCTCCCTCTCTCCCTCTCTCTCTCTCTCTCTCTCTCTCTCTCTCTCTCTCTCTCTCTCTCCCTCTCTCCCTCTCCCTCTCTCTCACTCCCTCTCTCTCTCTCACTCACTCTCCCCAGTTTGAGGTGATAATTATACCATAAAACCCTCTCCAAACTCTTATAAAATAAGTAGGAACATTTAATATATATTGTTATATTATATATTAACATATATATGTGTGTGTGTGTATATATATATATATATATAAAATCACTGCAGACTGACGTGCCAAGCATGATGATGATGAGAAGATTTATATATTCAAGCGACCACTAAATAGTAAGCATGTGGTGCTTTGCACTGGGAGGGTACTGTGTGTGCACATGCATTCCTTGTGTTCAGCTTCTGTGGTCACTCAGTAGTACATACATACACTGGCACGGAGCCAGTTATTAGACCCAGAGAAGGTAGCAATCCCATGGGTAAGGGTGGCCGTAGTGCCTGTATATTGGGCCTAAATTGCCTATAACCGGTTCATTCCCAGTGGCATAACCAGATTTGTATCTCTTGCAAGAACAGCTGAAAAGATACGTAAATCAAAATGACAGGATGAAATTCTAAAAGTAAGAATGACCAGAAAGATCCCTGGAAGACGGTGGCTGGGCCTGAGCCCCCCATCTCGAGGTCCAACATTTGTACTGATTACAGTCTGACAGCTCTTGAGTCTCCAATGATAACAGCCATCTGACTCGATCGGAGTTCAATGGATTTTCACTAAAATAGAATCATCGCCTCGGTGATGGATAGAAAAAGTAAAACAATACATCCTGATAAATGCTTCTGCCTGCCTCCTTCCTCTCCCCGGCGGTGACCTTGCACAATCCATAAGACAGCGCAGACAGAGCCCCGGCCACTGCCTAGGCATGCCAGGGCTTGGAAATTGAAGCAGCTGTGAAAACCATCAATGGGGTGAAGGGGGAATGACCTGAGAAAGCAATGGATCATGCTTAGAGGGCTGGGAGGGAAGTAGGGTACGCTGAAGGTCAGTGTGTAGAGTGTCCTGAGGGGACAAGCCGAGGCTCCCATTCTCATTCATGGGAGGCTGTGGCCCTGTGGAGCGAGATCAGTAGAAGAGTACAATAAAGCGGCACTTTTCGATGCATGTAATTTCTTCTCTGAAGCAAATGACACCGAAGGATGGTATAGCATAAGCACTAACCTCAAGCTCAATGATCCCTGCCCCCTCCTACCCCCCACCCCCAGAGCAGGTAAATAAGGAACCCCTACTCTCTCTGACAGGATATTTCTTTGCTAGCCTGGTTATCCAAGCCGACTCCGGATACCACAAACATTATGGACCACCGGTTACAACAGCGGCCACATATTAAGAAAAAACACCCACCCACCCATCTAAAGCAGGGTGTTAAGGAAACTCGAGAACCCCTTGCAGCCAACCCCAATGTGGGTTAGAAAGAGATCCTTCTGGATCTTTGAAGGCAAAGACGTTGGATGTTGGCAGGCACGCCTCAGTGCGGGTTACAACTTGCTAAAAGAAAATATTAAAGTAAAAATTAGATCATAAATTTGGAGCCACAGTTAAGGCAGCCTAAAGTGCAGATTGCCAAACAAGTCAGGAGACTCATTAGCATTTATGTAAATCAGTTATTGCTGTTCTCTACTTCCTTAATTATCCATGTTATTTCAATACAACCCTTTCTTTGATGTCCCAATTCTATATTTAAATAGTGCAAGATTTCTATCGTATCCTCCCGCAGAGGTTTGCGCCATGCAAAAAACATGCCAAGAGCAGCGCTTTCACAGACTATGGGGAAATGTTTAATTGGTTCATCCCATCTGAGTTATGAGGGCGTATTACTAAGCACATAAAATCAGAAACACGGACAGGACCTGCAAGAGGCCACTGCAAATTTTGCCCCCAAGACTTCGTGGATTCTCACTGGGAGCTGATTCAAAGGGAAGTTTTGCAAACTTCATTGGATCTGGCTAAACGATTGATTTATAATTGAAATATTTGGAAACCAACGCCAACAGCTCTCTTCCTGTTGGCAGGGAGAGTCTTTCTCCTGGCTGGATGAAGAGGACACACATGGCAGTGAGAGAGGAACATGGGGGCAGGAAAAGAGGAGAAGGAGGTCTTTCCTGCCCAGCATGCCATCACGGATTTGAAAAATAAGCTTTTTTCCCCCCCTTTCCTGGAGTTATCTAAAGTTGAAAAAAAGAAAAAGAAAGAAAGAAAACCTTCACGAATTACAGGTGTGAATGCATTTTCTCTAATAAATGAGCCTCTGAAATGACAGCACAGCCACAGAGAACTTCACACAAGCCTTGACTTTTTTTTCTATGAAGCTGAGAGCTCCCACCTTCCTCACCTGCCTCTGGACAGACTCTCTGTGAAGATGAATTGTGACTGAACATAAAAGGAAAAAAGAAAATCTTTCTCCCTAGGTTTTTGAAGTGCTACCAAGTCTAGTTGCTTTTGTTTTGTTTTGGTGTTTTCTTCCCCCCCCCCCCCCCATCGCTCCCTTCTCACACCCCTCCCCCCACCAGCCCTCCTGGAAATAGCAGGTCTAGGTGAAGACAGTATTTAGTGGAGGGCTTAGTGACAGACAAGCTCAAGGCCAGGCTGTGCTGGTGGCCTTGTTTAAGACTCCCATGTTTAATCGCCATTTGGCAAAAGGTGGTGAGCAGGGGCTGTGCCAAGAGTTGTGCTAAAGATCTGTGCTGAGGTATGCATGGGGCTTGGTCTATAGTAAGTGCTTAATAATGGGAAAGGAAGGGAGCTTTTCTGGGCAAAATGGTAGGTGAATGGGACTTCCTCGGACAGACAAGCAAACTGAATGGGATTAGTTACTGTCATTCAGATTTCACAGTGAGGAAATGGGACTTGCATAGGTGAGGGGCTAACTCAAGGCCACACAGCATGGATGTAAGAGCTAGAGGGTTTTAAAAATGTGTTTTGTACTGGTATACTTGTCTATAAAGTACGGAAGTGCATTCATAGTCAGGACTTTGTGGCGTCTGTTCTCTCCTTCTGCCTTGACATGGGTGGCAGAGATTGAAATTGACCCACAAAAGCTTTAACCTCTGAGCCATCTTGCCAGCCAGCCCCAGAATCAGAGCTTTAATCAAAATTTGCTCTGTGTACTTACAGACAAGAACCATACAATAAAGTCATAAATGAAAAGTTTAAGAATAAAAGAAAAAAAAAAAAAAAAAAAAAAGAAGCAGAAACAAGTTTCCATATCCTTTATCCACTTAAATAAAGAGGGTTTATAGAAAACTCACCCTTGCAGAGGGGCACTCTTTCAGAGTTAACCTGATTTATTGGTTATTGATGTAACAAATAACTTTTCTGGGCTATGCCAAATTCCAGGCCCTGTTCTAAACATTTACAGCGAGTAATTCATGCAGCCCTGTCACATCTGTGTATCTTTTAAGCCAGCAAGTAGGGTCTGTATGAAGTTTCCAAGCTGTCCAGGGTAGGGCCCTTCACAGTAAATGATAATCCTGAGATGGCTTGGTGGGTGGGGTACAGTGGAAGTGGGGAGGAGGAAAGGAAGGGGGGTGGGTGCATGTGTGTAGATTCATGTTTTGTGGTTTTCTTTTTAAATATGACCTTCTGACTGTACACATGAGTTTACTCATTGTACAATTTAGAAGAGAGCTGGGATGTAACTCAGTTAGGAGACTGCTTGCTTGACATGTGTGAAACCCTGGGTTCAATCCCCAGCAGCATGCAAACCAGATATATGTGGTAGTACACACTTACAACTCCAGAACTCACCAAGTTGGCGCAGGAAGATCTAAAGCTCAGAGTTACCTTCAGCTACATAGAGAGCCCAAGGCCTACCTTGGCTGCACGAGGCCCTGTCCAAAAGAGAAAATAATATAAAAGGAAAGAAAGAAGAAAGGGGAGATAAAAATAAAATGTGAAAGATACAAGAAGTTGTAAAGAACTTTAAAAGAAGATAAAAAAAAAAAATAATTCTTAGGGAGTTAGCTCACTTGGAAAAGCTCTTGTGTAGGCTTGGCAGTTCAAATCCTTGTGAAGAAGCCTCACCACAATAGAAGGTGGCACAATTCCCGCGCTCCCATAGGAAACTCCAGCAGAAGGTACGAGAAGCCGCGGAAGGCAAGCACTTACTGATGCTGAGGTTGTCTCTGGCCTCTGTGTGCACACTGTGACACACTCGAGCCCACACTCGAGCCCACACTCGAGCCCACACTCATGCATGTTGTGCTGGTTTATATACCACCCCCCTCCCCACACGCACACTCTCCTTTCTCAATGCTCTCAATATGCTAACACTGGTTCCATCCTTCTAAGACATTGCTGAAGAGTGAATAGAGGAACTAGTTGCATGAGGAGTTTCCCCACCTTTTTCTCCACGTGGCTTCTTTTAAAGTTTTCTCTACAGCCACAACAGGGCCACGGAGGAGAGGGAAAGATAGATGGTGGCTCATTTTTCTGAGGCCAGTGTCTTTTTATTTTTAAATCATGTGTGCTGCCTCATTCCCTGTGGGCATAAAGCTAGCATGGAGCATGGTTCCAAGTAGGAATTTTCCTTAATACTGGGGATAAAAACCAAGCAAATAAAAACTTAAAAATTAGCAAGCCACCATCCCTAAAAGAAGAGGGATCCTTTTTCCCCTGTCACCAAGCTAACCCTCTCCCACTGGAGGCATGAATGATTGTCCACACTGTTCTTGGGGGTCTGTACTATTTTCGTGACTTCCTGCTGCAGACATCCAATGGCTGTGTGCAGAACCCTCTCTGTGAAGGGTGGGCCCCATCACCAGAAAGGCACATTGTTCGCCTCCGAAAGCCCACAGTCTAAAATCATCATCATGCATTTTCATCAGGATGAAATATCGGGCGCTCTGCTCAGCGCAAGGTTTTATTAATGATGTGCTGTCAGGGCTGGACGTTCTGCATATTTGCATATTAAACAGCTGAGTGAAGAAACATTCCTTTTATTGCTGCAGGGAATAAATCAGTTTAAAGCAAGTTCTCATCATTTATACTCCTTTCAGCTAAGTCTTCTTTTATTGAAATAAATTGTTGAAGTGCTTTGCTCATTCTTCGAATACTGATGAAATTTACCTTGATAGGACCTGAGGAAAAATAATATTTCCTTAAAGGTGCAGTATTGTTCCACTTTTGCGTATTACTTTAATCCATTATTGATAAGTTAATTTAGAAATATCAAGTGAAAGGGGAAGAAAAACAGGTTTGAACAAAGACCGCTTCCTCTGGATGCTTTTGCCAATTGCACCTTTATTGGCAGAGCACAATTAAATAATAATAATAATAATAATAATAAAAACCAGCAAGGGGCTGGAGAGGTGGCTCAGTGGCTTAGAGCATCTGCTGTTCTCACAGAAGATCCGGGTTCAGTTCCCAGCATTCTCAGCCACCTATAACTCAGTTGTAGGGGATATAGCATTGTAACCTCACACACACACACACACACACACACACACACACACACACACACCTAAATAAATTTTTGAAAAAAGAGCCAGAAGCCAGAAATATGTACTAGTATACATTTACTAAGGCACTGTGAGCTGGTTTTGTATTAAAATCCCAGGATATCTTACTCTCACGCAAGGGCCACGAAGTCCAGGTATTTTCAATTATGCATTATGGCTGCCTCAGGTAAGGCCCATGGGCTCATTGCAAGTGCTTTGAGTTCCTGTCTACTCATTAACTATTCTTTTTTAAAAGATGTATTTTTAATTATGTGCGTGTATGTCCCTGTGGGGGTTTGTGCACATGAATGCAAAAGCCCACAGAGGCTAGAGGAGGGTACAAGATCTCCTGGAGCTAGAGTTAAGAGTAGCTGTGAACTGACAGATGTGGGTACTGGGAACTCGACTTGGGTCCCCTGCAAGAATAGCAAGTGCTTTTTTCCATTCAGCCATCTCTACAGAGCCCCGTTGCCTATTTTTTATGGCTAAAAAGTCATTGTTCAGACCATTCATGATTTGAAAAAGTATTTAAAAAGGGGTTCTAGCAGCTGCAGAGATGGGCTTAGTGAGGAAAATGCTTGTCATACAAGCAGGAGGTCCTGAATTCAGCCCTGACATCCATGTGCAAAGCTGCCAGGAGTAAGGGTGTGCTCTTGTAGTCCTAGAGGATCTTTGGGGTTCAGCCGGTCTTGTGGGTTCTGTGAGCTTCAGGTTCAATGACAGACTTTGCCTCAAAAAAAAAAAAAAAAAATAGCAATAGAGGAAGATGCCTGCCATAGACCTCTGGTCTTCACACACACACACACACACACACACACACACACACACACAAACACACACACACAAACACACACACACACACACACCATGGCTTTGTAAACTTTTGGTTCAGACTGGGGGTGATTTTTGCTTACACAGAGCCATCCTACAGACATTGTTCAGAGGGGTTCTCTTCAGTCCGTTCTCACTGGTTTTCTGCTTTGCTTTTCCTATGCACTGCCTCCCCGTGCCTGGAGACAGTTGTGCTGACAGCTGTGAACCTGTTTCTCGGGTCTCAGAATGCGTATGTGGTGAAGTTTAGGCTGTTGCAATGACATTGGAACACCACTGTGTGCAGTCCAGGCATGGAGTCAGGGAGGTCCGAGTTCTCAGCTAACCTGCCGTGATGAGTGGAGGTGGCTTCCCAGCACCTGAGACTGTTGGGCCCATTTTTGCTCCAGGTGATGATGTAGTCCAGGGTAGAGAGGTGGGTCAGTCCTACAAGGAACTTATGGTGAAGCTACAATAGCATAACAGCAAAAACAGCTTGCTTTTTATTTTTTGTTTTGTTTGTTTGTTTGTTTGTTTGTTTCCCTTCAGGCTACAGGAAGCACTAAGGTGCCCTATTTGTAGTTCCCTGCCAGAAGCGTGGCCTCCACAGAACTCATTGTATAGCCATCACTGATGGCTGCCAAGAAGATGCCAGAGTTCTTTCCTGTGCAAAGAGATGTCCCAGCTCAACTCTTAAGGGCAGCATTCAGGACACAGATCGCATCTACCTCAGTTCCCAGACTCCCTCATCCCAGGGCAACAAAATAGACCAGGGGCACGTGAAGAAGGATGCAAATGGAGCTAGTTATTAAAAGTGGGCAAAGACAGACAGCCAATCAGGAGCCTGCTTCCACAGCACACTCCTTCACCTTCTCCCACACTTGCATATGATGGGCGTTTTGCACTTGTTGACGTTTGTTATACAGAGGGCAGACTGGGGAGAGTTTCCAGTATTTCTCTGGCAGTTGGCTTCATTCCTGTTACTCTTCCTCTTCCTCTTCCTCCTCCTCTTCCTCTTCCTCCTCTTCTTTAAATCTTAAAGCTTGCATGTATGTGAGTGTCCTCTGCATGTATGGCTGGGTGCCCATGGATGCCAGAAGTATGTGTGGAGTCCCCTGGAACTGGAGTTACAGGTGGCTGTGAACCACCGTGTGGGTGCTGGGAACGGATCCAGGGTCCTCCTGCTCTTAACTGCTGAGCCATCTCTGCAGCCCCTCCTGTATTATACTTGATGCCTCTTCCACACTTCCCTACTATTCTGCCTCATTAAGAAGCTCACTGTCCTTGCCTTTGCTCAGGCAGAGTTCTGAGCTGTGACTTCCCTAGGGCGACATACCCCCCTTGTAGCTTTGTGAATCCTGGAATCAGATTCCACACACTGGCTGTGTGATGCTGAAGTCTGCTCACTGGCTCACCTCCACTCTCAGCCTTCTAGGTGTAAATCACCTTTGCTTTACCCTCCTTGGCTGAGTGGAAAGATAGACTGAGAAAAGGCGTCTGGACTTAGACTATCTAAGAGATAGTGTACCCAATGGCCTGCAGGCACTATTTACATTTAAATTAAGATTTAAATAAGGTTCTGTCTCAGAAGCTCCCTGCTTAGATTTCTGTAGAACTTTCTACTGGGAAGAGTAGGACTTGGCACAGTTTAGGTGTGCTGCTTCCTAATTTAATCACTTTTATGTGTAAGGGTGCAACAGGAGGCACCCTGATACTCAGGACACTCAAAACACAACCTCTTTTAATCATGATATCCCTCCCCCCCAAACTCCAGGGTGATGCCCTCCAAAGCGTTCCTTTGTTTAGGGTAAAGGAAGGAAGCTGAGTCAGGCTTTCCTCCAGATGGAGTCTCTGTGGACAGACTGGGACTTGGGGGCCCAGGAAGCCTTGGTCTCAGGGGAATCCCGTGTGGCAGGTGTTAACCTGATTAGTCAAACCGACTTTCCGTTAATTGCCTGAAGTGGACAGGACATTGCTGATGCTCAGCACAAACCTTAGCGTGGTGAGTCAGCCACTTCTGCCTTAGTGGCTGCAGCAGGCCACGCTCCTAAGGCTGAGGAGCTTGTTTTCTCAGACTTGGTTTTGGATGAGAATCCCTTGGACAGCTGGTCAAAACAAAATGTCTGGGCCCCACCCTGCTGCTTTTGCTTTCTCCTGGTCTGCGTCTTTGGGTGGTAGGAGGGGAGGTTTCAATCCCAGCCAGTTCCTAAATGTTGCTGAAGTTCTCTTGACTTCTTCTTGGGTCACTCTGGGAGCATTCCCTTTGGCCTGCCTGAGTTTCGTCCCTTATAGAGAGGTTTCACAATCATGTGATAATAGAGACAAAGGTCTGTGATGTAATGTTTACAGCCAGAGCCGCTCTGTATACTTACTCAGCAAGCACTAGCTACTGTTGTTACTGCCACTTAGCTGGTTAGGAAGTTTGCGCTTGAACATGGGACCCATTGGGAGAAAGGTTGGTACTTGAAGGTCAGACCTAGCTCGCTATGCCACCATTCAATCCCGAAATGAATCATAGCTTTTTAACAAGACCCTTTCAACCTGAAGTCATCCATCCTAAGAAGGAGAGAGTGATTTTCACCATGAGGTCCCTGGTGCTCTGTAAGGGGTTTCTTTCCTTCTAGACAGTAATTAAAAGTGAAACAAAACATTTTTATGTGTATATGTGGAGGCGGCATGAAAATCAGAGAGCTAAACCAGCCTGAGTGACTGGAATGAATGAATTCTGAAGAGACATTTGTGATCACGTCTGGCTGTTAGACTTTTGAAAGAATGAGCCGCAAGAAATTAGAATATTCCCAGAAATCTCCTGCTTGGAGAAGAAAAGTGTGAAGGTCTGGGAGCAGCCAGGGGAGGAGCTTGTCACCAGGAGAAAATGTTACCATCTCTCAGGTGACCTTGCTGGAGCTGAGATGGTGGCTGACAGGGGACTACACCTTGAGGGACTGTTTAGTTATGCATAGCTCTGGCTTTCTATTTAACCCCGCCCCTACCTGCCCCCCCCCCCTTCAGGACTCTGAAGATGAATTTAAGAGTACTGGGAGGTTAGGCGTGCAGTGTCTTGCCTGTCTGAGGCACACATAGCTTTACAAGACAGCGTGCCCGAATGGAAGCTGATTATCCGCTCCTCTGGAGGTGGAAAATAGGAAAGCTCCTAGTTCGAACACCACCCCCAGACCCCCACCCCCCATTCCCTGTGCCTGTAGATATTCATAAAGAACCTTATTTGCAAGCATTTTGATTTTTATTCTGATGACAAGGGGATTTTTTTTTTCCCGACATTGTAGCATGGTCTACCTCCTGAGAAATCACTACTTAGACTCTCAGCATCTCTTCTCTTCACAGGTTTTAGTCAGAGTTTCCATTCTGGCTTTATGACCCAGGAGGGATGTGAGAGGCTTATGAGGTCATCCGGTCCGGCCTCAGCCAGCCTAAGATTGCTCCCTAATGGCGTGGTCCGGTCTCATTTCAAATGACTCACTGATGAGGCCAGGGGACTCTTGCTGTGTGGATTTTTGCTTTGTGTGAATCTAATCTTCAGAGTCCAGCAGGAGAAGGCCATAAGAGCTAAGTCTGCCCAAAATGATTTCTCACCTAGCGATGCTCTTCTGATAGTCATTTCTGCTATAAATCTTGACACGACGTGGGAGTTGAGTGTGCACTGTAACTAGACCTCTAGACTGTTTATTCTAGAATGTAGGACTATCCCCCAAGTGAAAATGAATGCTGAGAACCAGCTCAGGCTACCAGCAGGGTGTGTGCACAATAACTTCTGTATGCATAAAAATTACACATACTGTACATGTTTTTACTTACAGTATGCTGAAGATAAAGGTAGCGTCTTGTTCCTGCATGTCTTGAACACAACCCGTCCCTTCTCCTCTCTGCTCTGACAGAGCAGGAAAAAGATCCTGTTTTCATTGTCTTCTTCCGTCCTGACAATATTGGTCACTGTGACGATCCTGGCCACAGGCTGCTTATGACTTAAGGTAGAGATTTCATGGCTAGGTTGAGAGAGGAGAAAAGAAATCAAAAGAAAGGAGAGACAAGGACAGAGTGACACAAAATATAAGACAAATGGATATTGGGGATTGGAATAGATATAAAACAAACAAAATGAAAGATGGACGATGGTCAAGAAATAAGATGAATGTGAAAATGGGGGGCTGGGGGTGAGTACACTAGATTTGGAATGAGACAGCCATACTCTCATCATGGATGTTCCCCTGATGCTCAACTCTTAGATCCTTTCTTTGCTATAGGATACCAGCTCCTCAGTGTGGCTCACAGGTCAACAATATCAGCAGCAGCCCCTGGAAACTTGTTAGAAATGTCATACCTCTGGCCAAGCTCCAGATGTCTTGAGGCAGAGTGACTGAATAACAGAAGCCCCAGCCTCGCACACTCAGGTTTAAGAACCATTGCGGCTTCATTTTCGAACCACTCCAGATCCTCTCAGGATTGGCTCAGCGGCGAGGGGCTGTTTATACTCTCCCTGTAGTTCTTCCCGTAAAGCATCTTTCCAAGAATGACAAAAGCCGTACTCTCCTGCCAGGAGACAAGCGGAGAGAGTCCTTTCCTACTTGTGGACAATGCTCTGGAGGATTTACACTGCTGCATGGTAATCCTGGCGTTTCACGAGTGGCAGGGATACGTGTCCCACACTTGCTTATATTTCCCCAACTAGTACATCATGGCTGACGAGAGATTAAGGACCATTAAGGAGTTTGTTTTCCTCTTTATTTTACCTTTCAAAACACTTCCCCCCCCCCCCCCCGATGGTGGTACTGCATGCCGTTAATCCCAGCGCTCAGGAGGCAGAGACAGGTGGATCTCTATGAGTTCGAGGCCAGCCTGATCTACAGAGCAAGCTCCAGGACAGCCAGGGCTACACAGAGAAGCCCTATTTTGAAAAACAAACAAACAAGATAAAGAGAAACTGCAACACATTTTCCCAGTCAGACTACCGAAGTCATAAAAGGCTGTGTGCTGAACAGCCGTCTGAATTAGCAGTTATATTTCCATCCTTTTCTGTCTTTTCTGTGGTCCTCACCTGCAGTGCCTAGGAAACCCAAGTTGCTTTAAGCAGAAGCTGTCCATTTGCACCCACTGTGTTCTGGTTGGTTCCCACAACATTATTATCATTTAAAGTCAAGATCGTGGCAGTGCATCAGGTCAAATTTTGAGCTAAAGGGTTGTAGCTTATCCAAAGGGAAAAGTCAAAAGTTCAAAAGTCCTCCTGCATTTTCAGTGTGGGCGATAGTTGTCCGAGGGTTTGTTGAATTGCACACTAATAAATATTTATCAGGGTTAAGGCAACAATCATTTGAGACAGATTCGAGTTTACCATGCCGTTTCTCGGGGCGTCCTAATTGTGCTTCTGCCTTGCCGTTTTGTTTTATCGGAATATGCAGACGTATACTTTATGAGGCTGGGTAATGAAGAGCGAGAGACCCCAATAAACATATTTGCTAAGAGTAATGGTTATCTACAGCTCAGCAACCCCGGGTTAGCATAGCCCGTATTGTACAACACCAGGCAAGCAGTTCATAGCTCAATTAGACCTTACTCGCTTCGTTTTTAGGCATTATGTTAGTCTAAATTAACACTATATTTCATATTCTCCAGGTCTAACGATTAACCAGATTTTGGAACCTTCAGGGTTTATTATTTAGTAATCCCTGAAGCTCTCAAGCAGGCATTTTTTTTTTTTAAATTCCTGCATTAGAAGAGATTAAAAATTAGCTGGAATAGCCTGTCAGATAGCAAGCTCCCTGTCCTTTGCTAATTGTGTGTGAGAATAAAAAAGGAAAAATGCAAGCAAGGTCAGATGGGGATGTGGCAACGAAATTGCCACCTGCTCATTGTCTGCTGAAATTGGGGTTATTTAAATTAGTAAATAATTGTGAAATCTCCACAGAGTGTCACAGAGCGTACACATCAAGTACACAGACCGGGGATTGTTCTTTCCCCTTTATTTTATATTTAAGTTTTCAACAATAAGAGTGCATTTTCAGTGTAAACATGAAGGTAAGATATAATGTAAAATATAAAATGGAAAGTAGAGTTATAAAGTAAGAAGTGGCAATACATGCACATGTTTTTAAAACAGTGGCTAAAGTAGCCCTAGAAAAGCACATTTTTAATTATTAAAAATGTAATGTATTCTCTCTCTCTCTCTCTCTCTCTCTCTGTGTGTGTGTGTGTATGTGTGTGTGTGTGTGTGTGTGTGTGTGTGTGTGTGTGTGTGTATGTATGTGTGTGTGTACTGAGTTCTGGAGATCAAACTCAGACCATTAGGCTTGTATAGCAAGTACTTTTACCCAATGAACCATCTTGCTGGCCCGAGGAAGCACTTTTATGCCCTGTCTCTTCTACATCATTACTTGTTAATATGATATAGGAATATTTTTCTCGCCGAATATCTCAATACGTAAAGATCCTTTCAGATGAGTTGTTCTATTACTTGCTGTTTTTCTTAAATAGGGGTTCTAATAAGCCTAGCTTTGTCCAGGTCCCCGTGTATAAACTCACTTCTCTATTTTCTTCCTCTTTTTTTTTTTTTCTTTTTGGTTTTTTAAGACAGGGTTTCTCTGTGTAGCCTTGCCTGTCCTGGACTCACTTTGTAGACCAGGCTGGCCTTGAACTCACAGTGATACACTTGCCTTTGCCTCCCAAGTGCTGCAATTAAAAGCGTGCACCATCACCACCTGGCTATTTTCTTCCTCTTTTGCATATTAAATAGTCATATTTAGAGATGAGCAGAATCTGCCTTCATCACACAACAACGCCATCATATGTGCTGCTGTGCTCCTCCAGCTAGCCCCTCACCTGCTGGTCCCTTGTGTGCTTCCTGCTCATTCTCCTCCCCTCCCCCCCCCCCTCTCTCTCTCTCCTGTTTCAGGAACAAACACCTAGAGACAGTTTTGTTGGTCAGAGTGTAAAGGAACAGCAGAGGAACTAAGTGCTGCTGGCATCCAGTGTGAGCAGGCTGTTTTGTATCCCATGGTGCACAGGACAGGACCCCCCCTCCATTCAGATCCCTACCATTTCCAGTTGTCTGTAGTCACCCTATTGAAAAGTTCTATTGCCACATGGAGCCACTGGGCATTTACCAAACTCTGTTTGACAGGGACTCGGCAGCCTGTTCACCCTGCACTTCATTTTCTAATCTCCGCTGGATATCCCAGGCCCTCTAAGCCTCATGTCTCCTTAAGAAACCATTGCTTACAGGCTGGGAATGTATCTCAGTTGGTAAACTGTTTGCCTAGGATGGAAGAAAACACTGGCTTTGATCCACAGCACTGCAAAGAGCCAGGAGTGGTAGTGCACACATGTAGTTCTAGCCCTTGGGTGTCAAAGGCAGGAAGATCAGAAGTCCAAGGGCATTCTTGGCTGTATAGGCAGCCTGAAGCTAGTCTGTGCTACATGAGACCCTGGTGGTGGTGGTGGTGGTGGTGGTGGTGGTGGTGGTGGTAGTGGTAGGGGAGAGACATACAGAGAAACAGACAGAGACAAAGAGAGAGCGCCCTTTGACAAGTCCTAAAGTGATCTGTTACATCCCTTCAGTCTGTCTTTCTTGGATGGACCATCCTTGACCAGACTTAGTCAAGCACCCTTGAGCCCTGTTCTCAGCTAATACCTGATCTTACCGTTTTGTCCTTGCGGAGTCTTCATAGCCCAATCTTTTTGTTGTTTGTGTTCCCTTTCTGGTCTGGAATTCAGAGTGACCCACCGACAGACTCTATTTGTTATTAAAGATGTGGGTCACCACACCCAGCTTCACAGTCCAGGTTTAATGACTCTCCCTAAATCTGTGTAAACAGAAACCCATCCCATTGTTGGCTCACCTTGGCGTACCTCCAGCAAGAATCTCCTGAAGGTTATTATGATGAATTCCTTCACCCTTGATGTCCCCTCTTGGTGACTTTGTACGCACTGCTGCACCCCTAGCTCTGAGTGCTGGCTTTTTGTAAAAATCTCCTGGTGCCTTTACCTTATTCAGAACTGGGCCCTAATTTTTCTCACCTGAGGTAGTCCTGACCCAAGCTGCTGTAATTCAGAATGAAATCTCCCTTCCATTTTAGTATGTGATGGGCTATTTCTTTCCAATGGCCCTCCTCAGTAGGTGGCAACTTGGTTAGTGTGGGGACAGACAGATAGATCATGCTGTGGGGCTGACATACAAATACAATAAAGTTGTTTGATAAAAGTGTAGGTGCATCCAATAGAAATGGGATGCAGACATTAGGGTTCTCAGCTCCAAACTCAAAAGGACTCTCCTAGCCTGGTCCATTTTCTTCCTCTTCCACCTCAGCCTGCTTTTGCCCCAGTCTGGCTGCATGTCTAAATATGCTTCTACAATTAAGTCCCTGAATTATTCAGGCGTTGCTAGTGAGTCTGAATATGCCTTACAGTAGGATGTGTGTGGATGCCTCCAGAGCACCCATCAGCCCATCCAGGATGGTTTGATGTTATTGCTCAGCCAGACATCAATACCCAGGGATTTTCAAATGTCACAGGTGCCTTTGTCTTCAAGTGTCTGTAGACATCATCCAATCGTGAAGCCTGGTCCAGTCTCCTTATCCAACACCACTTCTCAACCCCCTTTGATGGTCTCTGCTGAGCTGACATATTTGATATATCTTCACTAATGGCTTCTGACTTCATAAAAAAGTATTAATGACTTTTTTTTTTTTTTTTTGAAAGAGAGAGTGCTTTGAATGTAAGTCTTTATTGCCTTGGAAGTTCATAAAAGCAAGAGCGACATGTTTCTCCTGATGTTTGGACAGTGAAGGGAGGGGATAGCTGTCTATCAGGGACAGCTATATGTATTTCTGTTATCTGTGGTGCCAAACTTCATACCTTCTGGTGGGCAGAGGTCATGCATGGTGCTCCTGCCCACCCCCATCTTGTTTCTAGAGAACACTGTTTCCATGGAAGAGTCTCGCGGAGGTTTTGTTTTGTTTTGTTTTGTTTTCTTCAAACTACCATATTTTTTGGACCATAGGGCACACACAG